>NC_048287.1:5374998-5497498 GCF_009762535.1 Notolabrus celidotus | reverse complement strand
AATGTTATCAGAGGCTGTAGGAGTAATTGCTTTGAAAACATTGCCCAGAGAAGAGCATTGGCTGATTTATCTTATTTTGTCCCAAAAATTGGTGTAACTACTATCTGTCTGTTAAAAAACAGAAACAGTTTCTTCACCAAAGCTTCATCACCAAGGCTGCTGGGGTGAAGACATTCCACCTGGGGTACACCGAGGACTTACAACAGCACTGTATACACTACAAGTACTCTTTCTGTGCCTCATTAATGCCAGCTAAGGCTGGTTTATACTTCTGCATCAGCAGGGGCTGATGGGGACATGAGCACCACATACTTGTGCGTCGATGTTTCCGTGTCACGCAGCAATTCTCCTCCGAAACACTTGAGGGCAGTGTGGTCTCTCTGATAGCCGGTCGCCTGCTTCTGGCCCCGCTACGATCTCTGTTTACTTTTCCACAGAGATTCAGAGCGTGTTATGTTAATCTACAGCTGATACATGTTGCTGTTTATCATACACACATGATTACATGAAGAATAGAGAAGAGGAGATGAAATACACAGACGATGAGCCGGGATCCCGGAAGTGCTGTAAATGTGGGAAACACAACGCAGCTGAGTGGACCAATCACAGGGCTTGCGGTCTGTGTCGATTCTACGCATAGTTACATTTTGGAGGAGGTGCACGTCAGCTACATGTGTAGGCCTCTGCGTAGGTACGGGAGCTACGCGGACCTCTGGTGTAGGGTACGCCATCGATTCAACACAGAAGTATAAATCAGGCTTTACTCATGGCTGCTTTGTGAACTCAAACTAATGCTTCAGCCTCTCCTAATCCTTCAGCTGGATGCGGTCTACATAGACACACACACAACATGTGATGGCTGCCTCAACAAGGTGATGCAACCCAGTTTGTTGCATGCTCACTGGAGGTGGTGCGGAAGCCTTAATCAGTTTTACTAAACTGCAATTCTGCAAAACACCAGATTTAGATGTTCAAAGGTGCAGCGTGTTGGGTGCTGGTGCCCTAGCGGTCTAAGCGCCCGACATACAGAGGCTAACGTCCTCGTCACAGAGGTCACCGATGCGACCATTTCCTGCATGTCTTCCCCCACTTTCTACGCCCCACATTTCCTGTCTCTCTTCAGCAATCCTATCATAAAGGCAAAAAATGCCCAAAATTATAACAAAACAAAAAAAAAAGGTGCATGTGGCATATAGCGGCATCTAGCAGAATCATAGACTGTATTAAAATAGACATGTTTTTTTGTGTTTTGCACTACGTCAACTCATGTCTCACTCAGCGGTAAGAAAACACCAAAACATTCTCATAGTGGAAGTTAAAAACACAAACATGAAATGTACGCTTTGCAGGAGGCGGGCAGAACGGCAGGACAGGATTTGATTGGTTTCATCATTTGGCTCCTGATGGCAGGGATTGGTTGGTGTTTTCCCAGGTTTACTCCGGCTGTAGATAGCAGCTTTTTTTACTCTTTTTTAAGAACACGTTATGTATTGATTGCCATCGGAACATAAAGATCATTTTAACCAGTATAACAAAAAGTGTAGACCAGGGGCGTCAAACTCATTTCAGTTCAGGGGCCACATACAGCCGAAGTTGATCTGCAGTGGGCCGGACCAGTAAAATCATAACATAATAACCTATAAATAACAATAACTCTAAATGTTTCCCTTTGTTTTAGTGCAAAAAAGTACATTCTGAAAATGTTCATATTTAATGAACTATCTTTCTACAAAAACAACTGTTTTATTTCTCATACTGGGGCCAAATATAATAATAATACTTTTTATTACTACGGAGCTACTGAGAAGGTTCTGTCCCCCCAGGTTCGGTGCTTGGTTCTGTGAGGTTGAGACAGGAGGTGGGCATGTGAGGAACGTAAGTTACAGGAAGGAGTGTGATGGTGGAGGAGGTCAGTGAGGTAGGAAGGGGCCTGGTGGTGGAGGAGGTCAGTGAGGTAGGAAGGGGGCCTGGTGGTGGAGGAGGTCAGTGAGGTAGGAAGGGGGCATGGTGGTGGAGGAGGTCAGTGAGGTAGGAAGGGGGTCTGGTGGTGGAGGAGGTCAGTGAGGTAGGAAGGGGGCCTGGTGGTGGAGGAGGTCAGTGAGGTAGGAAGGGGGCCTGGTGGTGGAGGAGGTCAGTGAGGTAGGAAGGGGGTCTGGTGGTGGAGGAGGTCAGTGAGGTAGGAAGGGGGCCTGGTGGTGGAGGAGGTCAGTGAGGTAGGAAGGGGGTCTGGTGGTGGAGGAGGTCAGTGAGGTAGGAAGGGGGTCTGGTGGTGGAGGAGGTCAGTGAGGTCGGAAGGGGGCCTGGTGGTGGAGGAGGTCAGTGAGGTAGGAAGGGGGTCTGGTGGTGGAGGAGGTCAGTGAGGTAGGAAGGGGGCCTGGTGGTGGAGGAGGTCAGTGAGGTCGGAAGGGGCCTGGTGGTGGAGGAGGTCAATTGCTTGCTGGACAGTGTTGTATGCAGGGCTGTTGTGCTAGTGTTCATAATTAGTGGATCATCTTATAGTGCTTTAAAAAGTCTTTAGGAATATCAACCGTATTATGCAAACAGCAAGTCATCTAATTTCTTACTTTGAGGAAAAAAAATCCCGGAAAAAAAGCGCTGTTCAGGTTCGCTCCATCAGCACTATGATTGTATGCGACCCCCGGAGGACAAATTTGAAATAGTAGTTACTTTTATTGAAAAATTGCAGATAATGTCTTCTCTGTCATTTTTTCACTTTGCTAAGTTGTTCAGCGGGCCGGATTGGAACCTCTGGCGGGCCGGTTTTGGCCCGCGGGCCGCATGTTTGACACCCCTGGTGTAGACTATCTAAATCTGACTACCAACCCCAGCTTTAACTTAGAATAAGTCTTTTATATCTTTATAGGAGGGAGACTCGTTCCATGGCCGTCTTGCACAAACTAGTAGCATACGTGTTTTGGTATTTAGTGAGTGGCTGCCAAATATGCACCAACTAATAAACAAAGAAGAAGAGAGTGGTTGCTGTGGGAAAATAATGTGTATTGATGGATGCTTTTGTTGATAAATGACAAATGGAGGATCAATCTTATCTTGCATCACAGGAACTTCCTGTCCTCGAAGGCCACTGTCACTTCACCATCACTAGATATTGCTCAATATTTCTATTTTGCACGGACTACCTTTAAAAACATGTGAAAGTGTGTCTGCCTCCTCTTTGTCCCTAAAAAGGTGTTTTTTACAATAAAGCAGAAATGATGAAAGCATGTTTTTCTGCAGAGGAGGACATTTTTGTAAAAGGAGGCACATCCTGCTCTAATGGTTGTCTTACAGTGGTTTATTACAAGGACTACTGTCTGTGGTCTTTGTGTGTTACATGTGTTGGTGTGTTAACAGGGTTGGAGGAGCTTTGACAAGTATTCAGAAGGGATATAAATTTTAAGTATTTTCCCATGATCGATTTTTGGAAATGTTAAAGATCAATTATTGATTAATCAGTATAAAAAAAACTCAGTCTACAGATTGTTCTGATCACATGATGCAGAAAAGCTTTATGTTTTCTTCCGCTCCATTAAGACTCTGGGGACAACAAACTGCACTGTGTCCTCTGGAAGAATGAACATCAGTATGTTTGGTAGCAGTGACTCAGCCAACACTAAGTGCTGTGCTGATATTTGAATGTCTTTGGAGTTAGGGTTCAGGTCTGGGAATGAATCCCTCTTTGTAGCACTGATGTCGTGCATATGGTTTGAATCCTCTAGCATAAACAAAACAATAGCTCAGGCACTCTCAGTTCTCCTGACAGCGTTTGCATATAGAGTGAATGTGTGTGCTGTTGGCACATTTCACTCAGTATGTGGTGCTAATCGGAGCATCTTTGAAGCGTCAGAGTAGAAACACAGTAATGACTCTGTTGTTGTTGTTGTTGTTGTTGTTATTGTTGTCTGCAGTCTCCAGGTTTTCTGCCCGGCTCCACAGTCTCACCTGGGGAATTCATTAGCTCCGAGTTGTCAGCTGCAGTCAGACTTGTATTGTTTGCGGGCCGGTTTAGGCTCTGTCAGTGTCGCATTCATGACCAGCTGCTGTAGGTTTGCAGATTTCCCATTTGCACGGTGTAAGCACTGTGTCACTTTTTGTAAATGGCGAAATCTGCATTGCCTTTTGGCCGTGGTAAACAAGCCGCAGCCCCAGTGTTCCTGCCAGCCGAGCAGATCACACACTACAGCCAGAGATACAAAGAGGAGCAAACAGCGAGACCAATCTGTGCCCTCCCAATCATCCACGCTCGCCACACTTCACTTCTCTGGTAGGAGCAGTATCATCTGAGGCCAGCGTCGCTCCGGGTTGCAATATCAGGAAAAAAAAAAAAGAATAAAGGAAAGAAAGCAAATGAAGATCTGAAAGACCAAATTCGTAGAGCAAATTGAAAATCTTGAATGACCTTCTCCTGATGCCCTGGAGGAGAGGGAGGGTCGAGGAAAATAGTGTGGCCTGTTCTCTCCGATCACACGGACTCGATCAACATCAGCGCTCTGTTATTCACGGAGAGTGCAGGTGCAGGTGGAGGTGAAGGCGATGGTGGAGGTGGGAGGTTGAAAATGTTAGATAAAAATTTGATTAAAATGCACCAGGTTTTGCCTGGCCTTTCCCAAGGAAAGATGCTGTTATCACACTGTTGAATAGGGCTGCCTGAGTTCTACAAAGCGTTATTGATGGCAGCGGAGGAAAGCTAACGAAAAATGATGGGGACAAACACAAAGATAAAAGCCCTTCACAATCTCTCCCTCTTTTCTCGCTGCACTTTCTCTCCCCTCCATTCCACTTTCAGCTCCTCTCCGTTTTTTTCTCCTCCAAGTGTAAGTGTGATAAAAGCGGGCAGACCTATGACTCAGGTTCCCACCCCACATTCTGATATGAATTCAGGGAGCCGAGGCCGTCCCCTAATCTCTTAATGCATGTTCCCTCGCCCTTGGCAGGGTCATGGGAGAAATAGATGGAGCCTTATCAGCTTTTATGGATTTATGGAGAAATTCTCTGCATTGGGTGTTTTTTCTTACACCAACCTCTGTGTGTAAGTATGCGTGTGTGTGTGTGTGTGGGGGGGGGGTAGACAGTATGTGTCTCTGTGCACGTGTGTGCCCTCAAGGATATTGTGTAAGGTTATCAGAGCTGTAATATCTTTATGAATTTATCAACTTTTAATTACAGCATCAATCATGTTGACTTGATCCATCACGCTGAAATAAAGAGACGCTGGTCTGTTTATGAGCTGCTGCTCAAACCTGCAGCAGATCATCTCCTTCCTTATACCTTGAATTGATGTTTTAAAAAGGCAGCGACCAATATTTTTACAAGAACAAGAAGTCAAATGAAGGCGTGTGAGAAAAGTGCGGAGTGGTAAACCTTTAAGAAAGTTAAATATATAAATATGTATGACCTTTGATCTAGGGTTTGACTCCTACTAAAGGCACTAAATCACATTTTTGTTAAACTTGAAGTGTTTTTTTTATATATTTAAACACCCCAGCATGATTATTCTGTGTTTGCAGATCTGTTTTAGATTTGAATTACATTTTTATTGTGGAGATGACAGAGAAGCACGAGGTATCAGGAGCCTTTGTAAAATGCTTCCTTTACTTTACCCAAGTTTGAACTGATAAGTAAAGTCAGAGCTTGTTAAGTGCACTTTTTTCCCCTGACCAAATTAAACACAAGTGATAAACAAAACTGATGCTTAATACAACTTATCACACAACAAGTCTAACTAATCTTAACCCTGTAAAGCCTAACCATCAAATAATTGCCATTCTAATTCTAATTCTTTGAAAATGTCGTGTTTATTGGACCTTCTGGCTAATAAAAATACAGGAAATTAAATAGCAATTATGAGCTTGAATGTCATGTCTTGTTGTGACTCATTTGTTTGTTTTCATGATAACCCTGACTTCTAATCCATCATCAGGAGTGGGTCAGTTTTCTAAACTCCTGTGTTCCACTCAGCTCTACAGAGATAAACACACCTCAGTTTATAGTGAAGAGGTAGCATTAAGAGACCCAACTGTTTTCACTTGATCTCTTCACCTCAATTAAAATATTTTGCAGAAAGGATCTGAGCAAAAAAAAAAAACATGCTCCAAAAAACCCATCATGCACTCCTCGCCTGACACCAAATGGCACACACAACTGGCGACATCATTCAGCTCGATGTTGGACTGAATTATGGAGATGTTTCAGTTTTTAGGACATTATTTTGATGTGAACAGGATGGATAAAATAACACAACTAATTGTCAGTGAATTAAATAATTATAATTTTTTTTAATATTGATCATACCATAACATTAGATTATAGGAGAGCCATCAAACTGTCGTGTGTTTTGTGAAGAGTTGCAGCTATAGTGTTGTAACATGACGTCACAGGTTAGCATAAGGAGGGACATTTGACCAGCATGCATTGTTAGTTGTGTGATTCTGAGGAAATGGAGGCTAGACTGCAGATTTGACACCCCCAAAATTTTTATTTCATCATTTATGGTATCTTTAAATCTCTATATTTACAGAGTGGCTTGTTTTCCTCCTTACAACCACAAGGGGGCTTCTCCTGCTTCATAGAGAGACTGGTGCTACCTGCAACAACATCCTGGCAGAGGCCGTATTTGTTTTGCCTAAATAGAATAAGTGGATTAGAGATCATGAAAGAAGCAGCTTTATGTTTCTTACAGTCTCCCTCTCTCTCTCCTCCAGTACAGTCCTGCTGTCAAAAGGACAGTTGGAGACTTGCCCTGCAACAATGAGGGGGTCCAGCTCTCAAAGCTGAAGAAAAAGCAATTTAGCCACAGAGCCCCCCCGAGAACTCACACATCAAAGCAGCAGCAGTGCAGTGATGGTGAGGTGGAGGTGTGAAGGGGGGGGAGTGGGGGCTAAGCCAGAGCGTGTCCGGGCTTCTACTGCAAGCAGGTGAGGAGGAGAGAAATATCAGTGTTGTCCAAGAATACATCCAGATCTCAAAGGACAGCGGCTGCTTGTTATCACAGGATATTTCTGGCAGTTTGACGTCTTAGCCTGAGCTCCGGGGAGTAACGGACAGTGGTCAGGGAGGCGGTGTGACATGCATTTAAAATCCATTCATATTCAGGGTGTCCGAGGGTCTGACCCGGCTTTCGACCTGTTTCTGTTCATACCGGGGGAGCGATGATGAAAAGGCCCTCCGTCTCTGAGACTGAGACAGCAAGGAACACTGCAGTGCAAAAACTCAAGTCTGAGTGAGATGGAGCATCTAAAAAAGACAGTGTATGCTTGTTATATGAATGACAATGAGCTTCTTCTCATCGGTTTATACCGCAGCATTTTACTTGTTTGTTTTTGTTGTTGTTGCTGTCGGATGTTTTTTTAATTAAATAAGTCAAAAGATCACTGGCTCTGAGTAAGTCAGAGGAAAATAGGTCTGTTTGCAGTGTTAGTCACCAAAGTCTCAAGTCCGCTGTGTTCAACTCTGAATCAAGACAGAGTCAACAGAAAAGAATCAGAGCTGAGTCCAAACCGAGTCCTCATTATTAATATTATCTATTACAAGAATGGCGGCGGTCTCACTCCAAACCAGACCTTCTGTCTAGAAAACATATTTAATTCACTATCATTAACTTCCACAGCAAATGCACGCTTTGGTAAGAGCCACATCTTTAGCACAGTGGATGATGGTGCTCATGGGAAATGCAGTCTTCACCACAGTTACAGCCAAATTCAACCAGATCCGTGTCTGGTCCGTCTCCGGTCCGTCACGGCACCAGATCTGATAGGTTTCCTTTTTTTTTTTTTATATATATTTTATTCATTTTTACACATAACAGACACAGAACAAGACAGCACAGACGTAGTCAAATTACTTAAAAAATATATAAATATATACATATAAAAACAATAATAACATACATGGGTCATAATAACATATATCATATCAGATACAATCGTATGAATTAAATGTCAAAGGGAAAAAAAAAAGAAACAAAACTATGATGTATTTTTGAAAATAAAATGTGGGCACCCTTTCTGCAGCAAGCCAACCAGATCAGTGGGATGATGATCTATGAAGGGTTGCCAAATATTATAAAATAGATTGTCATTGCCCTTTAATTTAGCACTAAGGTGTTCCATAGGAAAAGCTTTGAATGTTTCTCTGTACCACTGCGTGACCGATGGAGGCTTCTCCTGAATCCACTGAAACAGTATACATCGCCTCTCTAGGAGCAGAAGTTTACTCTTTAGGAGGAGCTGTCCTTTAGATAGAGAGAACTTTTGCGGAGGTACGTTCAGGAGAAACAATGCTGGCTCTAGTTTTATTGTTCTGTTAAAAATTAAGCCAAGTTCCTGGGCAATATTTTTCCAATACCTGGATATTAAGGGACATTGCCACACACAGTGATAGTATGTTCCTACTTCTTTTTTACACTTCATACAGAGGGCAGCGATCTGAGGATTAACTTTGTTTAAAAATTGTGGTGTTCGCTGAAGTCTATGTAATATTCTGTATTGGCTCTGTTTGAGACGATTACATGTAAAGATTTTCTTAGCTGAAGAAAAGGTACCTGACCATGCCTCAGCGCTCAGCTCAACCTCCAAGTTCCTTTCCCATAATTCTCTAGTTCTCTCAATCCTATCACAATTAATAGGATGTAAATTTTTTCATATCTGATAGGTTTCTTTTCTAGTCAATGTGTTAACTTCCACTGGATCCACTCCGTTGCATTCCGGCTGTGTCTCTGATCTGGCAGGTCGGAACGCAACGGATGCCAGAGCACAACGCAGACAGGCCTGGAGTCAACAGGTCTGAGGTTTTCAGTGGACCATAAAGACAACATGGATAAGGAGAGGAGGAGGAGAATCCTTGATTCAGTGATTACAGCGGGAAAACCTTGGTCACATGACTCCAGCTGTCCGGTGGTCCTGCTCTGTGCTGCGTTCTGAAAACACAACCAGTGAGTGTTGATGGACGAGAGAGCATGGAGCTGGACCACAGCGAATCGGAGACGGACCGGACACGGATCTGATGGAAGCCCCGTGTTACACACTACTGATTTCATCTAGAGGGGTCACCAGAGTCAACACATGAAACTTCTCACTCTGCCTTTAAACATTTCCACTTGATCACACAGTTATTCACGTTTTGTTTTTTATTCTTGCTGTACTTGTTTTATTTTTACTTCTTCTGATAAAATGAGACAAGTGACATTTTTCTCGTTCCCTGTGCCGACGATCTTCTTCGTTAGAGGAGCACATTACTTCTTTTCTTGTTGCTTTAAGCGGACCTTTCCAGCGGGAAGATGACACATTTAGCTGAATTCATTTTTAACTGCTTTTAAAGAATAAAAGACTCAACCACAGCGCAGGAGAGAAGAAGAAAATTACCTGATTAAAATAGAATCACATTTGCCTTTGTCTGGGTAAAGAGCTTCATCTTGAAGAAAACGCTTTTCTCAGAGCACGTTGGAAGAGTAAAAATTAATAACAGCATCACTTACTTCCTGGAAAGGTTCTCACCCTTGATGCAAATGAATCCACACATCAATGTATCCATGAAAAACCTTCTCTGACATCTTCTTTGATGCTGCGTTTCACCTTTACTTAAAGACAGAACACAGAGGATATATCTCTGTTTAAGTAAATCAACCTGCCATTGACTTTTGTTTAAAGTGGTGTGTGTATTTTCAGTAATTTGGCTAAAGAGTAGCAAGGTGAAAAAGAGGAGAATAGCAGAAGAAGTGGAGGGAAGGAAATGAGGACAGAATGAAAAAAGGTGACAGAGTTGAAAGAAGATGCCACTTGTTCCTCTTGGGAAGGTCAGCAGCACTTGGATCTGCTCCTGGGCCTGTAAACTGTCTCTTTGTGTGTGTGTTTGATGGATATTAGGGTGCCAGTGTGTGTGTGTGTGTGTGTGTTGATATGTGTCCTGCATGTCGGTGTGCGAGTATTACAGCCATCTCTCTGGTTTAAGCATTCCCTGGGCTGCCATTATAGCCTAATAACCGTGTCAGTGTGATTAATGGCGAGAGGCAGGGCTCTGATTGCGATCTGGCTCTAGTGTAGTACCCAGGCAACTACACTACCCACGATGCCGCTGTCTGTGCTCTTCTACACCATGGCCATCTCCAGCTGATGTGCCCAATTGCACCAGATGTGAAGGTTATACGTGCAATTAGGATGTCTTCACTCTCCTGCTGGTAGCATCAAAGAGTCAGTGTGAGGACGATGATGATGATGATGAGATGATGATGATGATGATGATGATGATGATGATGATGGAGGATTAGAAGTTAGGGGGGAGAGTGTGATCCCTGAGGCCACTTTAACCAGTCCAAGGATATAAACACAGACAGCGCTCTGCCTGCCTGGTTGACTTGTAAGTGTGTGTCATAAGAAAAAACAAAAAGAAGAAATCCCAAAACACAAAAGTGTGACCAGCTGCAGTTCCTCCAGTGTCCACCTGAGGCTGCCCATCGAACCTCATAAGACTATAATCAGAGTCCACATTAAAATGCCCATACTCACAGCAAAAATAAACATGTTTTAACCTGTTTTTATCTCTATACCTCATTAATTCACTTTTTAATAACTGTAAAGAAACGGTAAGATGTTTGATTAGCCTTGTGTGTTTTTAAATTCTAACCAGATGCTGAATATGATGCTAACCTGACCCTGCATTTGAAAAACTGATGCTAGAAGGGTACCAAGGTTATCATCTCTTGTTAGAGGACTAATCAAGCCACATCTTGAGCCTCGTAATAAATAAAGAAAGACATTTGCCTTTAATGGAAGTGACCAGGGAAGGGACAAAATATCAATAAGGCAATATTCTGTTGTCTTGACCTGTGTAATACAATTATCAAAATGCCGCAGCTAAATATAGAAACTTTAATTGAATAAATGCTGCGCTGAAAGTAGATTTGACTCACCCATAGACTGCATAATTAATGGACATAGTATCCGTGACGTCACCCATCTGTTTTGAAGCCAATCGTTTGCAGGAGCCATATTGGTAATGCTGAACTCAAACAAACCTAGTGTGAGGTAAAGAGGCGGCCTTTAGCCTCCTAGCCAACAGCTACAGTGCTCCCGCCTGTCAATCAAGTCAGTCATGTCCTTATTTAATCTTAATATCTTCTGAACTGTTGCGTTAGAAAAAAAATCACCCCCGTATAGTGTGTGCCGATAGAGAAATTAGCTCTTCAGACCCAAGCTGTTTTTTTGAACCAGGCTGTAAACATGTTTATTTCTGCTGCAAATATCATCCTCTTTGAATTGGTGTGTATGTGGTTTACAGTGTTTCTGCAGCCAGCCTCTAGTGGACGCTCGATGAACTGCAGTTTATAACACTTCCGCATGGGCTTCATATTTTGAGAGCGAAGGTTGCCACTTGGAGTCATTGTGACATTACTTCATGACTCCACTTGATGGCGCTAAGCATGTCAATGAGGGGAACGTGAACAACAGTTTATTGAGCGTAGAAGAAGACAGTGAGCTGTCAGACAGAGGTGTAAAGGAGCTAGATGTGCTAGCCGCTCTTGACTGTGAAAAGAGGCTGTTTGCTGTGTCTCAAGTTAGCAAGTGATAAGTTAAATAAGTTAGTTAAAAGTAGATGAAGAAGTTCAGAAGTAAGCAAGCTATTCTGAGTTGGGTTTTAAAAACAGCATCAGAGTGAGCGCTCTGCGTTGAAGTAGCTATAGAGTGAGCGCTCCTACCACTCTGCTGCCCTTTGTCGGCCTATCTGTTAAGTTTCTCCATTTTCTTGCTAGCTACGTCAACCGTGAGGATCACACAAAGGGGTGCAGCTCACTCAAGACCACAGGCTGCAAGCTCAGTATAGGCCGGTTGCAGCACTTGATGCTGAGACTAGAGGAAAGATGGAGGATGCGCTCAAAGTCTGCAGAGAGAGTTTCACTGAAGTGCCATGGAGTCTGTTACTGCAGCTGCAAGCTTCCTGAAAAAGAGCTGTAGTTGACATCACAGTGACATGTGTCATACAGGTTAACATTGGACAAGTTTATGTCTCAAAGTTTGAGAATAAAATATAAACAGGTCTGCAAACACAAGCTGGTTATGTTTGTTCAAGCACTCAAATGTGCATTTGTTGTCTCATTTTTTGAAATTTAAGAATTGTTCTAAAGCTCTGTAAGAATTATTCAAAGACCAAAAAAATGTAGATTGTTTCATCTTAGTAAATAAAAACCTAGGTGCGGTGAACGATTACATTAATCCAACATATTGCCTTTTAGAGGGCATTTTTTATTTACTTTTTAAATCAAATATTATGTATCATTAAGTGATTCTTTTGCAATATTTTAATTATTGCAATATCAGATATTATCTTTACCGTGAGCCAAGTATCTCATATCTTATCATGAGTATTGATTTACTTGAGGTGTAAAACACGGTCTTATTTCTACAGATTTTGTCACTTTTAATTGAACTTTTACCCTTCACTGTGCAAACCAGAGTTCCTCCCTCTTTTTTTACCTCTCATTTGCCAAGGGATCTGTTCACTGCAGGGACCAGGGATGCAGCAATGACTCTGTGAACCTTAGTGCAAAATGAAAGTCCAATCTGACACCCAGCTCTGCACCTTTGAACACAACAGATCTGAGGCAGTGCTGCAGAACTGATGGGAGTCCTCTGAAACGAGACACAAAGAAAGGCCAGTTACAGACAAATAGCCGTGTTGGATCACAAAGATATCCCGGGTAACAACCAGGAGTCTGTCGGCTTCGGCTTCCTGGCTCTTTTTTGGTATAAAAATAAAGGAGCGGATGTTCCTCAGCAGTCGAGAGCTAACATGACATATCTATCCTGGGCTGAGGTGCTACAAGCAAAGCCTGAAGCGTTCGATCTTGTTATTTTTTTGTATTTCAGGTCAGTCGGTGGTGTCTGTCAGGTAGAATGTTCAAAAATCCACTTTTAAGGTTTTAACTGATCAGAAAAAAAGAGTCTTTGTCTCTTTAGGTTGATCTATTTTATTATGACTGATATTTAAAACCTCTCGTTATCTGTGAGAGTCTGAGAAACTGGCAATGAATGGATTCTTGAGAAAAAAATCTAACATCCTTATTTTTCCATCTTCCCCTCCAGGGTCCTTCATGATGGTCAATTCCTCGCAGCATTTCGGGGGCCAGCGTGCTCAGCTGCTTCTGCTTCCCCTCAGCGAGAACGACACACACTGCATCCAGTTTAGCTTCTTTCTGTACAGCCGTGACGGCCACAGCCCCGGGGACCTGCAGGTCTACATCCGGGTGAACGGGGGCCCCAAGGGGAGTGCTGTTTGGAATATCACGGGCTCCCAGGGACGCCAGTGGCACCAGGTGGAGCTCGCTGTCAGCACTTTCTGGCCCAGTGAATACCAGGTAAGAGCCTTCAGTTTGCAGTGATGTTTTTTTACATTTTTTAACTATAATGGTGAAGATTTAGTGTGTACTACCACTTAAAAAATACATTAGATTACTATCAGAGTTCTTTTGCACACAACATTTGGAAATAATAGACTTAAAGAGCATTATCATTGTCTTCTGACCCATCAAAACACTCTTACACTACATGTCACATTCACACACCAGTGGCAGCGCCTGCCATGCAAGGTGTTGGACTGACATGTTCTCTTGTAAAACCTCCTCCTCCTGCCTCTCCATTCAGCAGTTCAGTGTACTGCAAATAATTCGGCACTTGCCAAGATTTTAATTCTTAGATCGAGACATGTTAGATGAATGACCTTCTTTTTAGAGTTATTCACTTGTTTTTAATCTTTGTGTGTATGATTGAATCTTAAATTGATTATGAACATGTCTTTTTTGTCTCAGTTAGTCTGGGAATCTTAAATTGAGTGAATGACTGTGAAATAAGCTACATTGGTTGTCTGACCTAAAGTCTCATTAAAATAAAACTTGTTTCAAGATTGAGTAACAACTTCAAGTTTGGTTAATTTTAGAATAACACATAAGGCATTTATTCAAGACACAATTCAGCTTCTATCTTATTGATTGCTCATTTTTCTGCTGTGCAAAATGTTAATTTATTTGTTTTGGTTTGGCTCTAAAGACTGTGTTAGAGCCATATTTGTATCATGAAATGTTGCCAGTAATCGCTTTCTGTTGTGGTTTCTGTAGAAACATTTCAGAGGTGTATTTAAGAATAAGACCTGGTTTAAAGATTTTAGTTTTAAAGGTGACATATCATGCAAAATTGACTTTAATGGTTCTCTATCTGAAATATGTGTCCCTGGCATGTCTACAAACCCCCCGAGAATGAAAAAAATCCATTCTGCCCCTGTTCTGATTTCTCCACCTTTCTGTAAATGTGTGTGAAACGAGCCGTTTCAGACTTCAGTGTTTTTGTTACGTCACAACAATATCAGGTCTGTCAAGGAGTCAGAGCTCGGAGCTTGTTCAGCCCATAGACTGTATAAAATAATACTGAATCCCCTCCTCCGTTTTTCATTACCTGCACAAATGTGTGCTAACAAGGAGCTTAGGAAGGAGGCATTCTAGTTGTAGGCTGTCCTAATAAACACAAAGGTCGGTTTTACTCCCCACATCTGCAGATTTGAAGATCTAGTGGATGATTTTTATTATTCATGGATAAGTGCTAGCGCTAGTTAGCATAGCTACATAGCTACATGTTCATAGCTGTAGCTGTGTACCAAGACACACGTCTACATACTGACAAATACAACAACAAGAAAAACTAAATCTGTGACCAATCCTTCATAAAAGGTCCCGCTGCCTTTCTGGCAGAGGTCGGTTTTACTCCCCACGTCTGCAGATTTGAAGATCTAGTGGATGATTTTTATTTGTCATGGATAAGTGCTAGCGCTAATTAGCATAGCCACATAGCTACATGTTCATAGCTGTAGCTGTAGCTGTGTACCAAGACACACGTCTACATACTGACAAATAAAACAACAAGAAACACTAAATCTGTGACCAATCCTTCATAAAAGGTCCCGCTGCCTTTCTGGCAGTGGTCGGTTTTACTCCCCACGTCTGCAGATTTGAAGATCTAGTGGATGATTTTTATTTGTCATGGATAAGTGCTAGCGCTAATTAGCATAGCCACATAGCTACATGTTCGTAGCTGTGTACCAAGACACACGTCGACATACTGATAAATAAAACAACAAGAAACACTAAATCTGTGACCAATGGTTCAGAAAGGTCCTGCTACAGGCGCCTCTCCGTCAGGATCAGATTCTGGATCAGATTCAGAGGGTTGAAGTAACGTGATCTCTGAGCAGCCGTGTATATTCAGCCAACATGTAAACATTAGATCAACGTGCCGGAGAGCTGAGACCACATCCACTTCCTGAGGGGGCGTGGTCAGAGAGAAAAAATAGTGTTTTGAGGAGGACTGAAGAAGAGGACTTTTCAGGCATGCCAACATCTGATTTCAAAGTGTTTTTTTGAGCATAAACTTTAAAGACATGTTTTGGGGACCTCTTAGACCAAGATATATTGATGAAAAAAGCGTGATATGTCACCTTTAAGAGGTGTATTTTAAGAATAAGACCTGGTTTAAAGATTTTAGTTTTAAGATGGATTAGGGTTTATTTTAAGATGAGCCAGCTTATATCAAGAAACAGTGTAATCATAGTTTTCTAATAGTGACTCATTTTTAACTTAAATTGGTGTTTTTCTCTCCTCAGGCCTTCATTTGCTCAAATTAAGTATACAAAATAAATAAATGAGATTTTCTTTGCTTATATTCAGTCTATTTCACTTATAAGTGTGCTTTAGGAAGTTTGTTTTCCAGCAGTTTGAGCTAAAAATCATCATATTCTACTTATTTCAACTCTTTTAATACTTTTCAGAGCCTGCTTATTTCTAGATTTAAGGATCTCATTTAAAGAGTTCTTATCAAGTGAAATTAACATGATGCATGGACAGATCATTTCACTAGTTTTAAAAAAAATTCACCTTGAATTAAGTTTTTTTACCCTATATTCAAGCTTCCCTTTTTTGCAGTGTGGTCACTGAATACTTACCTCAGCCTCGCTATGAGTCAAACAACATGCAGGGGTTAGCAAATTGCAGCCCTGTCATATATCACAGTGGCTCAATAGGTGTGTAATTACACAGGACGTGTGTTTGCATTGTATCTTTATTTATTGGCCAATTTACCCCGTGCTGCAGTGTAATCAATGGCTCGGGTTGATGCCTGTATTGTCGATGCTGCATTATTAGCGCTGTTGTGTAGCTTGTAAGATTCTGATGACTGGATGCAGCCCTGAATCACCTCATTACGGACGATAATTTATCCCCTAATGCTCTCTTTCTATCCAGCGGGCCTCACGCCTCCTACAACACCCCGCCCCTCCCAAAACAGTCGTTAATGAGAAGGCAATGGCTGGTGTAAGGGATTGTGGGTGCGTGGGCCCACTGAACAGTCAATTGACCTCAATTCCATGCGACCCTCAGTGCGGGGGAGCAGGCTTGGTGTTTGCTTCCATAACCTTGGCGCACTCCGGGCCCCATCTCAATAAATCAAGAGCCAGTTAATGAGATTAGAGGGCTGCACAGATCAATGCGGACAGCCTGCGCTTTACCATCCTCAGCTCTGCTGTCCGGGGCGGCTCGCACAAACAGCCAAACTGATCTAAAGTAATGATTTTCTTCTCCTGTGTATCTGTATGGACGTCAGAAGTTTGTCTGCCACACACTGTCGCAGAGGAGGAGGAGGAGGAGGAGGCGGAGGAGGCAGGGAATGGTTGCTCTCCTAAGGGGAAGCTGAGGTGTACAATCAGACAAGTCAGGCTCAGGCGGGGAGTTTGCTTAGCTCCGCAGTGTTTACCATTTGGACATCGTGCATAACAAATGTAATCTACTTCTCCTGTGATGTATGTCCAAGCTGGCTGAGTGATGAGACTGCGCTGTTCTCTAAAGTCTTCCTGCTAGGCGAGGAGACGCAGGACAGATTGCTTTATTTGTCCGATAAACCTGGATGATCGGCAGCACGTAATGAAGCAGGTAAAGCTGTGCAGATGAGTAAAGAGGCTTAAACACAGGGCTGATGAGCGGAGTGTGTCTACCTGCTGCACGAGGAGGGACAGGAGTTAGATTATTCTTTGTGTTTTTTACCCAGGGACCCCTCTCCCACTCTCCCCATCTCCCCCCCTCACCAGCTCCAACTGCCCCTGCTCAAAGTGGAGCGAAGGCCCCACAGGGCTCCACTCATCCATCTAGTCCGATTGATAAAGATCACTGTCCAGCACTCCCAGCCAACAGATCGGCCCCTGCAGGCCGCTGAGCAGCAGCTTCACACAGAGAGAGAAATACCACTTCACAGGGCTTGGAGGAGAAAGTGTGTGTGTTTTTCCGAGTGTGTGTGTGTGTGTGTGGGCCGCCAGTGTTGATGGTGGTGGTCGAGATTAAATAAAAAAACTCTTGTATCAGCCAGCATCAACGCCCCCCCAGGACAGACAGACGGCTGCAGAGATATGTTGGACTGTGATCACACGTAGTCTTGGCCTTTTGTGTTGAGGCCTTTTTTTTTTTTTACTGATATGAGATTTAAAAATGAATTGCCAATATTTGTGAGTGTCAAACGTTTATTGTTGATATCCAACTTTGTTTTAAATATGAGGACATTTCCTGGTTCAAGTGGCGGTGGGGTGAAAAGGTCTCTTGGACGAGAATAGTTTGTTTAGAGTCTGTTAAATCTGGCAAGGAGACATAATAAGAAATATATTAAAGTCGGATGTCCAAATTTCCATTTAGTGCCTTTAAAGGAGCCCTCAAGTGATTCAGTTTTGCTGTTGTATAAAGTTGAGTTACTAACCAGAGGCTGATGTCATAGAAACAGCTACATTTGCTGCAGCAGATGCAGACCATAGACCATATTACTGTGTAATAATGGACGTAGTATCCGTGACATCACCCATGTGTTTCTGAGCGCTGTTCTAAAGCCAATCGTCGGCGGGAACCATATTGAAATGCTGAACTCAGCCAAACTTAGTGTGAGGTAAAGAGGCTGAGTTTGAGCCTCCTAGCCAACAGCTACGTGTCCCCATAACACAACAAACATCATCTCTAGCTGTTTGTTGGAAGGAACACATGTTTGTTGCCAATCTGAAAACCAAGCGCTGGATTTTGGCTTGACTTTGTCTTGTTCAATCCTAAAAACATCCAAGGTTTACTTCACAGTGATCCAAAATAAACAGTGAAACTGTCTTTCCAGATCCTGTTAGGAGATTTTAGTCGACTGTGATATGGTTTGTTTTAGTTGGGCATATCCAAAGAGGCGTCCATATCATTTTCACCTTGTATCAGAGAGATTTATTTCTGTATGTCTATGAAGTTGTTCAGTATGCCTCCCAGCTCTCTCTGCAAAGCGTCAATGGAGGCCATTAACAGAACACTGCCCAAACTGTAAAATAAAAGAAGGCTTTTTCTTTGTCAAAACACAACTTACACATGAAGGACATGATGAAAGTGATGTATTGTCCTGTTTCGTCCACACGGGGCACAAACATCCCTGCACACAGCAGCTTAGAGTGAACGTCTCCGTGATGAGTGAACTGACCTTTTGTCTCAAACTGATAGAAACTCTGCACCGGCCCCACAGGGCTGAAACAGACACAGGGGCCCGAGCCTGCAGTCATTAGCTCTGATAACTCGTGCTAACATTTAGCAAACTCTGCTGTAGCACTTCAGCAGTTTGACATTGACTGATTTGGATTTCTGCTCAGATGCAGCCTTTCTGTTTAACTTATTGCAAAGCTCGGGAGTCGGTTTGAGCTCATTGTCATGCATCTGTTGAAAAATGAAGCATTTAGCAGCTGTAGCCTCAGATATTACCTGAAGGATGAGGTGAAGAGGAGAAAGTGAACTTTAGAAAGAGGCTTTTTAGACATGCATGCACAAAGGGGACAGTATTTCATTGGAGTTACTCTAAGGATATCTTCTTGTGAATTATGCTGCATGCAAGCTTAAACTTTACTCTGCATTTAAAAAAAAACTTTGTAGCACTTTTACTTATAGGGCTGGCCATTTGTGTGAAATGTATTCATACAACACAAATTTGTTTGCTTTAGTCTACTCACTGGGACATAGGCTAACGGGGCTGTAAAGAGCTGAGCTGAAGATGAGACAACAGATCAGACACACTCTGTCCCTGTCAAAGTGGATTTTGGATGTATGGTTGCTATTTTAAAAACTGCCGTTTTGGAAACGGCGGTTTCTTTAAGTTACATTTTTCTTGACTCTTTTTACTGCTCCCTAACCGCTTTGTCCTCCTTATCGCACCATCTTAATTCTCAGTGCATCTCACCATTAAGCCTCACCCTTTCTTATCGTTCCTATCTCTTTCTCTCTATGTTATCTTTTTTTTCTCTTTTAAATCATCACCCAGGAGGGATAGCAGTGTGACAGAGTTAAAGTTAGGATAACTATAACCTATGTTTTTCACAAAGGAGAGTATTCCCAGTCAGTCATGGGGCAGAGTGAAATAGACTGTGCCACATTTAGTACCTGCGGGACAGAGCTGTCCCCACAGGCACACAAAGAGCACCCTTTAAAGTTTCCAATCATTTGAAATGTATTTAAATGTGTCCTCATGAAGCTGGTTACATAAGTTTATTTTGCAAACCAAAATTTAAACCTTTAGTTAAAGTCTGGTATTAAATGTGTTTTCAATAATTCATTAAAATGAATAATAAGGATGCTACTTCTGACCTTTATTACAAACATTTAGTTGATACTTTTAAATCTTTTGTAAAATCTAACTCATATTCTTCTCCGGCTTTTTGGTATTAATCTGCATGATCACACAGCTCAAAATCAAAATAAAGTAACCTCAAGATTTATGACAAGACGTTTCAGAATCAGGATCAGGATCAGGATCAGAAATACCTTATTTATCCCCTAGAGGGAAATTACAGGTCATTACAGAGCTCTTATAAACAGTTTGTAACAAAGTCATAATATTAACAGAAGAAGGATTAAAATAAGATACAAATATGAATAAAATAAGATAAAAGAAAATAGAATAAAGATAAATTCAAATAGAATAAAATTGAAATAAAATAAGATCAAATAGAATAGAATAAAATAAAATAAAGATAAAATAAAATAGAATAAAATAAAGATGAAATAAAATAGAATAAAGATAAAATAAAATAGAAATAAATTAAAATAGAATAAAATGAAATAAAATAAGATAGAATAAAATTGTATAAAGTGAAATAAAAGAGAGTAAAATATAATAAAGATCAATTAAAATAGAATAGAATAAAATAAGATAAAGATAAAATGCAATAGAATAAAATGAAATACAATAAAGATAAAATAGAATAAAATAAAGATCAATTTAAATAGAATACAATTAAATAAAGATGAAATGAAATGAAATAAATATCAAATAAAATAGAATAAAAATAGAATAAAATAGAATAAAATAGAATAATTAAGTATTTAGAATAGCGCAGTATAGTTTGAATTGTTAATGTAAGCGCTGGGTACAAAGTGAAATAAAATAAGATCAAATAGAATATAATGAAATATAATAAAGATAAAATAAAATATAATAAAATTAAGATACAATAAAATAGAATAAAGATAAAATAAAATAAAATAGAAATAAATTAAAATAGAAATAAATTAAAATAGAATAAGATGAAATAAAATAGAATAAAGTGAAATAAAAGAGAGTAAAATATAATAAAGATCAATTAAAATAGAATAGAATAGAATAAAATAAAATAAAATAAAGATAAAATGCAATAGAATAAAATTAAATACAATAAAGATAAAATAGAATAAAATAAAGATCAAGTTAAATAGAATAAAATTAAATAAAGATGAAATGAAATGAAATAAATATCAAATAAAATAGAATAAAAATAGAATAAAGTAGAATAAAATAGAATAAAATAGAATAATTAAGTATATAGAAAAGCGCAGAATAGTTAGAATTGTTTATGTAAGCGCTGGGCACAAAGTGTTGGGATTGAAGGTGATCTATACAAGGATGTTAAAGTGGCAGGGCTATTGTATATTGCATGGTTATTGCACAGGGAACAGGCATCATTTTCAAGTAGACCAAGGTGTCAATGTGCAACTATTAAACAGGGACACTGGCGAGAGCACACACATACACACACACAGAGAGACACAGAAAGAAAACATTGGGCACATGTTGTCCTCCAGCAGCACACTGCAGAGGCAGGACCGTACACCTCACTCTGTCCCCTCAGGCTGCAGAGATGGCAGGTGATTGCATGTCATATATTTCAGTGTTTACCGCCACATTCCCAATAAAGATCTATGGTGTTGGCCTCATTCGAGCTGAAGAAATCAATTAACAGAACATTGTTGCAAATTTGTTCTCCACATTCCTGAAACGATTGCATGTAAGTCGTTAAGTTAATCAAATTCCTCATGAAGATTGATGCTGCCTGCAGATCAGCTGAGAGCTTTATCATTAGCGCACACTCATAAATAATTTGTGCAGCTCTGTAATGGAAACTAAAAGCTTGAAATATTAATTACTGTGCAAATCTTGTTTTTAATGCAATCCCTTTTATTGCCACCACTGATTTTATGTATTCTCTGGGAAGCCTCCTAGGCTGCAGTATGGATTTTGTTACTCCACACCATCAATTCTCCAGCATTGAATTTTATGAGCCAAACACGATGCAGCAGGAGGTGCATATTAAAATGCTTGCATGATTTTTACATCTAATGTGACTGTCCACCTGCTTCCCTCCCATTTACTGTCCACACTTCCTGTTCTTGTGCCAGATCTTGCTTGATCTATTCTCCCCTCTTTTCCTTTGGTCCCTGACACAGCGCTCCATCTTTGGAGATGGCCCCCCGCTGTTTTCAGTAAACCAAACCTTGATTCATACTTCACAGCTCGTGCCTTTGTGGTGTCACAGGCCTCCTTTTTCTTGGCCATTTTTCTTACAACAAAAGCCTGAAAGAAAACTGGAAAACAACATCACCTTGAACTGGATAGTCTCCATCTGAGGAATCAATTTCTTATTTTGTTTGCAGAAATAGGTTTGCCTGCATGCCTCCTTGTTAAAGTATTGGAAAAGGTTGAAACTTTGCTGTCAAATATTAAAGATGCTATCAGGTCCTGTGATGGCAAACAGTATCAGTGTGGCTTAAGCTTACACCCTCTACTTCCTATCAGTGTAGGAGGTGTTTTCTCCACTCTCTGTTTTCTCTGCGTCTAACTTTGTATATCTTCTTCCCCGTGGAGGACCTGACAGCTCAGCTCACTGCAACGTAAGACAGCACGCGCAAATCAAGACAACATCTTCAAGGGATCAATAACGCATGCAGGAACAAAATTGGTACTCCATGATCCACAATCATGCATTATTTGTTTTCCCAATAGAGTTTGGCTCAGTTCTGCTGCACTGTGATAGCTCGTGCTGTCCTGTAATCTTCAATGCATCAAAGTCAGACTTGAGGCAATGAATGAACCTCCTCCTCCTGTTCTTCACAGTGCAGTGGAGCAGGTTTAGAGTGTTCTGTCTTTTTTTTTTGTGATATCAAGTTGTGCAGGATCAGGTGGCTGATTTAACGGCAGGTGAGCAGGATGCAGCTGAACAGTCAATGATTTGACTGTGACTTCATCCATGTTTTAAACAGTGTGAGCAATGTGTCAGGCTGAAAAGAGATGTTTGTAGCAGCAGTGGTTCTGAGGAGAGACGCTGGTTGCTACATTCAGTAAGCGTATGCTAGCGGAGGTTTAAGAAAGTAGTCCGAATGTAAAAGACCATTTTGATGTCAGCATTTTTAGAAGATATATGGCTTGGTAAAAAAGTATCTAATAGCGTCCTTTAATGACTACAAAGTTACAACAAATAATTCCCCATACAGTTTGTTTGTGTGTCAGAATACAGAAATGAGCTTATTAAATAATGAATAATGAGTAATGAACTATTTTACTGTAACACTGTTTAATTCTGCTGTAAAAGTGACATTTTAACATGGGCTCTAATGGGACTTCCTCAGCTTTTGGAGCCAGCCTCAAGTGGACACTCAAGGAACTGCAGGATTTTAGCACTTCCTCGTCGACTTCATTTTTAACATTAGAGTTCTGACCCTTGTCTGTGTTCAGCACATTTTAAACTGAGAGTACGATGGTGCCCCCTTCTGGTTATTAAAGATGAGTGTTTGAGCAGTAACTACTCAAACACTGGTACAAACTATAACAAGAAAAATCAGACAGAGTGGATGAAAGCGGTAGAGTTAGAATATGATGACTTCTGTTTGTTTAAAGTAGGGATGTCAACAATGAATTGAGTATGGATTAAAGCTAGGGTTGGTAGTCTCGGAAAACCAGCATGAATTTGAATGCAGCTTTTCCTCAGGACTCCGTCTAACCCCTCCCCTCCTCCCTCGGAGCTCCTCCAAAACGGCGCCCCCCCGCTCACATGCACGAGCGCCGCTGATTCTCGACCATATGATGGTGACTGATTCAAAACCGGTCCTCACCAAAACATTATCATAGTGAAAGTTAAAAACACAAACAAACATGGCTGCTGTTAGTACTCACAACTATCATGCTAGCAGTATCCAGTTGTACCAGTGACATGATATCAGGAGAAAAGTTATAACACATATAAAACTGTAACAGCTCTACTGTTTGTTAAACGTGTTCAGTGTAGATGTTCTTAATTCCTACAGTGTTGACGGTCAGTGAAGGCATCAGGAGAGGTGTAGAGTGTGCGAGTGGGAGAGACAAGAGGAGAAGTTCTTCATTCATTCAAACATTGATTGTTGTGTTGTTGGTTGGCGTGATCACGGCCGACAGTGACCGGTTATTAAAACTCAACGTGTTCACGAATCGGCTCGTCATCACTACAGCGTCCAGACGGACGCTACAATAAATATATATTTTCTGTAGGACTTACTGAACGTCATTAATTATTCTGCTTGTTGGTGAGAGCTTTTTAGACGCTGATCCGGACTACAGTCCTGAGCAAAGCACCTCATCAGGTCAGAGGGGACAGGCCCGAGGACGAGAGAGAGGGGCAGTAAATAGAGTCAGGGGAAGTAGAGGCAGGAGACGGGGACTCGGAGGAGTGCACGCCGGGGAAATGTACGCGCAGGAGGAGGGCAGAACGGCTGGACGGGATTTGATTGGTTTAAAATTTGGGGAGCCAAAAAACGGTGATTGGTTGGTGTTTTCCCAGGTTTACTCCGGCTGTAGATAGCATTTTTTTTCACTCTTTTTTAGGAACACATTATGTATTGATTGCCATCAGGACATAAAGATCATTTTAACCAGTATGACAAAAAGTGTATCTAAATCTGATTACCAACCCCAGCTTTAATTGATTGTTAAGAACTCACTCGAACACGTTTTTTGTTTTTGATTTTCTATCACATGGAGCAAACATCATGTGGTCTCATATTTGGTTCAGCTATCAGGGAGGGGTTTTAAGTTTAAAGCATGTTTCAATGTAAATCAGCTAAAGGTGTTGCTCACAGCAGAGACGCTCAGCTGGTTGCAGCTGTGCGCTGTTGATCTCTGCCGCCAGACTGATTGTGACCCGGTTGTGCTCCCGGCTGACACCTGACCATTTTTACATGCTTATTTTTCTCAATAAGAACGAGTAGACAGAAAACTGGACACTGTGAGTCTGAAATATGTTTCTGTTCAGTTCCTTTGTTGAAGTAAATCCAGATGTTGTAGCCTGATCCTTCAGCGCCTCAGAAACAGATGGGTGACGTCCATATCCTGTATAATAGTGACGTAGTATCTGTGACGTCACCCATCTGTTTCTGAAGCGCTGTTTTGAAGGGACTTAAATACTTTGGTTTGACCTTAATGTCACTGTTTCTTGAAATGCTGCAGTTGTGTTGATAATTTAAGACGTCCTCAGCCACTTAGAGAACACAGACAAACCTCTCAAGGCTTTGGTGAACCGTGTTTAGTGTAATTGTTGTTGTAGAGAGAACTGCCACATGTCAGTGGATAGTCATTGTTTCTCTGTCCCCTGAAATATGTGTGTTCTATATATCATAGTTCTGTATGTTTTGAGGGGTTGTATGTATTTCTTCACTTGCTTGTGTTTGTTATATTGTGTTTTACCTCACAATCTTCATAGTTGTGCTCCATGTTTGGCTTTGTTAGCTATATTTTTGCACTGTTTATTCCGGTTTTGTCAGATTGGAGGGAATGTTAACCTTCTATTTATTGTGTTGTGTCTATTTGCACAAGTTCCTCATCTGCAGCTGCAGCGTTTAAGCTCTCACAGCCAGCAAACCTTCTCCACTCTGTATTCACTTCGCTTCACACATCGAGCAAATTGTCTCATTTGCAGCGCCCCGCTTTGTTTGTACAAACTGCAAGGGGATTCTACTGTAGCCATTTGTATAATAACTCTTGTTTGCATGAGCACCAGCTTGTGGATGCCAAGGTTATTCCTCCGTGTCTGGCAGAGTCACACTCAAACACACTTTTCTATACGTGAGGGTTGATGCGGAGGAGCTTAATGATGGCTCAAAGCTCGGAGCTGAGTGAATCGATGGCAGTGGGTGCGTTGACGCGTGATGAATTGAAGAGTTAATCGGTCAGACGTCTCTAATGGCCCGACACAGGAATGAAAAATAAAAATAAATTAGTGGAAAGAAAGCCTTAGTCTGTTTCCATCTGCCAAGGCCTTTTGTGGTATTGATTTGCCCGAGGCACTTAAAGCCTGATGTATTGTCAACATTGCAATCTATTGCCCGCCTGAGTGTGCGGTCACAGTCTGACTTCCACTGGGCCTTGGCATAGATAACCACAGGTAGTGTGAGGTGGTCATTCTCACATTGACTACCACACACTCACACACTCGGGCTCACACACACATTATGAAGACTACAACTTTCATCTTGCCGCCTGTTAATGCACTCAACCCTGGAGTCTGGAGTTTGTCGTGCTGCAGTGAAAGAAGCTCGCAGAGGGAATGATTCAGACTGTAATCACTACTCAGGAACCCAGGAAGTCTCAGCCGCTCTCTGGGAGGCCTTCAGGTTCACTTTGAGGCTTTGCATGAGCCCGGTTCGTTTGGATGAGTGAGTGAATATCTAAGCTGCGTCGATGGACTCCTGCAGCTGCTGAATAGTCTGATGAAAGGGACAGTAGAGAAGAAGAGAGGGTTTTATCCATGTGATGAACACTGTATGGTTTGATGTGGTTGAATCAGAAGAATTATTAAGACTACACTGCTGGAAGAGAGGGTAACATGTTGGCTTGCTTAGCATTTTAACCCTATACAATGAGGAACGGTTAGAGAGGTCCTCATATATGAGACAGAAAATAAAAGTAATAGATACAATGATATAATACTAAAATAAGATAGAAGAAAGTAAATGACATACTTAAAAATAAAATAAGTATGATGGAATATATAAAATCAAATCAGATAATTATCAAAAAATAAATAAAAATAGAATAAGATAGAATAAAATATAAAATAAAATAAAAATAGAATATGATAGAATAAAATATAAAATAAAATAAAAATAGAATATGATAGAATAAAAAAAAAAGATACAATAGAATAAAATAAGATAGAATGAGATAAAAATAAAAAACAATACATATAAAATAAGATAGAATAAAATAAAAAAAATACTGTAAAAATAGAATAAGCTAGAATAAAATCAAAATAACAGAATAAAATAAAAATAAAATAGAATAGACATAGAACAAGATGGAATGAAATAGAATAAAAATAGAATAAGCCTCCATCTGAGGAATCAATTTCTTATTTTGTTTGCAGAAATAGGTTTGCCTGTTTTCCCAATAGAGTTTGGCTCAGTTCTGCCGCACTGTGATAGCTCGTGCTGTCCTGTAATCTTGAATGCATCAAAGTCAGACTTGAGGCAATGACTGAACCTCCTCCTCCTGTTCTTCACAGTGTCGTGGAGCAGGTTTAGAGTGTTCTGTCTTCACCGTGCTCACATGGTGACCACATGTTTTTCAACACCCTGTTTTTGTGATATCAAGTTGTGCAGGATCAGGTGGCTGATTTAATGGCAGGTGAGCAGGATGCAGCTGAACAGTGATGTGACTCTGACTTCATCCCATGTTTTAAACAGTGTGAGCTGTGTCAGGTTGAAAAGAGATGTTTGTAGCAGCAGTGGTTCTGAGGAGAGATGCTGGTTGCTACATTCGGTAAGCGTATGCTAGCGGAGGTTTAAGAAAGTAGTCCGAATGTAAAAGACCATTTTGATGTCAGCATTTTTAGAAGATGTATGGCTTGGTAAAAATTGATATAAAAGATATAAAATAAAAATAAAATCTAATAAGATAAGATAAAATAAAATAGAATAGGATAGAATTAAATACAAATAAAATACACATTGAATAAGATGGAATTAAATAAAAATAAGATAGAATACAATAAAATAAATAAAAATGATGCTTAAACAATGGTAATAATGGTAATAATGCAGTCCAGGGCTAAAAGGAAATTACTCCAAGTTAAAATCCAGATTAAAAAAAGGTAAGTTTGCTTACCTTTGCTTGAAGCTTGGTTTGTATTTTGTCTCTGGCTGCTTTGGTTCCCATTAAAATAGTTTCAGTTTTATCTTTGTTTGATTTTAAAAAGTTCTTGCTAATGTCAGAGAAGCAGCTGCATTATTGAACAATGACAGCACACGTTTTAGCAGATTATCACAGAATAACTGCTGGGAATCAAAATGATAGCTGCTGGTGAAACCTCCAGGCATCAGGTGAAACTTTACTCTGAACCGAGAGTCTTTGAGTCTTTATCAGACTTTACATTAGAGCTTGATTTGTCAAAACAAAGGAACAGTTAAAACACTATCGATGCTTTGTATTAGAGCTTCTGGTCCATGCCTAATATAATAAGTAATGGATAAAGTGTAGTGAGTGGGAGGTTATGCAAACTACAATCCTGACAGGGTTGTTTCACCCTGAAGGGATTCAAATGAGCATAACCTCCCACTTACTACACTGTATCCTGCATGTCACTGGGCTACCAACTAAGAAAATAAACAAGTTGACACAAAATATTGATATATTATAGTTATATGAATATTTGTATTATAATGATTTCTATTATTATTTAGAAAAGGTGAACAGGACTTCTGCAGGAGCATCGATGTTGACGTTCTCTCATTCTTCTTCTCTTTGACGTTGACTCACCCTCAAACATAAATGAGTCAAATGTCTCATCTTTGAACATTGTGTCTGTTATCTCTACCTCTTCTGATTCAGTGACTTTGTAGAGATCAGCAGCTCAGAGATGCTCTGTAAAACTGCTTTATACTGTAAAAATCTATGTATATCTCCCCTCCACAGGTCTTTGGATCCCATCTCCTCTAATTACCTGCTTGTCAATCTACTCACCACTCAAGTCGTAATGGTCTGTAGTCATTTCATTATCCTTTGTCTCCACAGGTCGTCTTCGAAGCGACCGTTTCCGAGGAGCGACAGGGCTACATTGCCTTGGACGACATCGTGCTGCTCAATTACCCCTGTAGTAAGTACCCGTTCTGCTCCTCTCATATCTTAGCGCCTGACCTTTCCTGAGCCCAGGGAAAGTGTGCGGCTGAACAACAAACTGGAAACTGTTGAACTCCAGGAGGTTCAGCCGTTTCTTGCAGGTGATTGAAGCCCGTGAAGCAACCCTGCCAACAGGGGGGCATCTGAGGCACATGTACGGTACCTGTCCAATTGTCACGGCCGTAATAACACAGCAGGGGATCTCTCCTTTGTCCTGGAAAAATTTCTGACCTTTCCCTCAGATGGCTGTGCTCTGAGCCCTGTGCTCTTAAGGCTAATGTGGTGTTACGGGCAGGAAGAGGACAGCTCGTGGTTGTACTTCGATCTTCTCTGGCAGTGTGTTTTTCTTTCATCGTCATCAGTGGGATAAAAGGTGTTGGGCTCTGTAGCATTATGTTCTGTTAACTGTACCATTTTTCATAGCGTCTGTGTCTCTCCTTAAGCCTCCATGCTGCTCCTTAGATCACACTTAGCTTTTGTCTGAGGCGTCCAACAGAGCGAATCTTCTGATTGGTCCAGCTGGGAGTAGCCATCATGGTAAAGGTTGCACTGATGCATGCCGACCTCTAATAGAAAGAACATCTTCCTGAACAGACATGAATATGTCTCAGTTTATCTCAGGGTCATAGTTGGCTTTTTATAAGATCAGTTTTATCCAGTAGAAGGTTGCAGTGATTGTTAATCATGTGCTGGCTCTACATGGTTTGTTGGAGGAGAGACATTGACCCAAATCCAGCATATTTTAACGTTTTAATTAAATTCCACACATTTGATGATTGTGCTGATTTGTTGTGAGTTTGATGTCTTCCAGTTGTTTTGTTCAGCGTTTCATTGCATCATGGTGGCTTTATTTCAGTATCAACAGCAGAATTAAAAACAAAAGCTTTACTCATGTTGTGTTTTTATTGTTTTGAAGCTTTATTTGCTTAAATCGGTATTATCTGAGTATCAGCTTTACGATAATATTAAACCTCAGTCCTGTTTTTACCTTTATCCTCAAGTCAAGTCACATTTATGTATAAAGCGCTGTAAAAACAACTTGCATGGACCAAAGTTTTTAACAACCAAAGGAGACGATACATTTGAAACCCAATAAAACCCAAAGAGCAGCTGCATTCAAGAACTCAATAAAAGAAATGTGAGAATAAAAACAAAGAGGAGCCGAGACGAAACCATGAACAGTGTAACCATAAAAGTCTTGCTGGACGATATTAAATACAGATTAAATATGACGAGACAAGGTCATCTTGAACTGAAGGCCGCTGATAAGAGATGAGTCTTTAACAGGGACTCAAAAATGTTCAGTGACTGAGCAGATCTTCTATGAATCAGACTGTTCATAGATAGGGAGCAGTCTATTTTGCAATTAAAGAGGAATAGGTACAAAAAGTTTTGGTATTTCTCAAATAAGAAATTTAGCCAGCTGCTTCTGAATTAGTAGTAATGTCAACAACATAATTAATTGGGTAAGCATCCAATAGAATTAAATCCACCAAAAGGCTTTTTAAGACTCTTGGTGAAATAGGTTTTGTCACTTGAAGTGTCAGAACAATGCTGACATAAAAAGACCTTCAATTTGAAAAGTACAATGTATTTTTGTAGTCAGAAGCAGCTAAAATTAAAATTGCTTAAACTATGTAAACAAGAGGGATTTCTCTCCCCTAAAGCTCCTTTATGGAGAAATAGATTGCTAGCAGTGACCCTTAAGAGTATTAAATTGAAGTTGCGGTCTAAGAAAGGCATAACCCACCTAGAGCACTGCTATGAAGATGGAATTTTTATGTCTTTTGAACAGCTTAAAAAAATATATAGTTTGACGAATAAGGATTTCTTCTGCTATCTTCAGCTACGTGACTTCATTAGGGTAAACAACAAGGGCAGGTGGACTCTACCTACTATGACAGCTGTAGAGCAGTTATTTAACAGTGACCGACCAACCTTTAAAAGCATTTCTAGGATTTATGAAGCTCTCATGTCACATCTAATTCTACCTGACTGGGACAAATCTAGACTGAAGGCTGATTTATACTTCTGCGTTGAATCAATGGCGTACCCTACGCCGGCGGTCCGCGTGGCTCCCGTACCTATGCAGAGGCCTACGCACGTAGCTGACGTGCACCCCCTCCAAAATGTAACTACGACGCGAACCACAAGCCCTGTGATTGGTCCACTCGGTAGCTTTGTATTTCCCGCATTTACAGCACTTCCGGGATCCCGGACATCGGCCGTGTATTTCCTCTCCTCCTCTCTATTCTTCATGTAATCATGTCTGTATGATAAACAGCAACATGTATCAGCTGTAGATTAACATAACACGCTCTGAATCTCCGTGGAAAAGTAAACAGAGATCGTAGTGGGGCCGGAAGGAGGAGACCGGCTATCAGAGAGACCACACTGCCCTCTAGCGTTTCGGAGGAGAATTGCAGCGCGACACGGACACATCGACGCACAAGTATGTGGGGCTCATGTCTGCGTCAGCCCCTGCTGTGTAGGGGAGACGCAGAAGTATAAATCAGCCTTGAGACGGGAGAAAACCCTGGGGATTAATCTGGATCTAGATCTGTGGGGCAGTCTTTGTAGAGATAGTTTAAAATCTATGATCAACTCTAGATATAGATTGACACAGTTTAACTATCTTCACCAGCTCTACATGACCCCACAGAAACTACACAAATACAAACTCCAACATATCGTCCCTCTGTTTTAGATGTGGCTTTGAGGAAGGGACACTCCTGCACTCTACCTGGCAGTGCTCTAAACTTCAGCGGTTTTGGAAGAGAGTATGTGATACTATCTCTAGTATTTATGATGAAATTCTTCCATTGGATCCAGAGCTTTGTTTGCTGGGCAATCTTGCTAATTTTATTTTCAAAGATAGCTATGCTATCAAGCTCATACAAATCTTGCTGATCATTGCCAAAAAATGCATTGCCTTAAAATGGAAATCAAATGTGGACATTCCTATTGGACTCTGGCTCTCTGAAATCAATAAATGTGTTCCGCTAGAGAAGATAACTTACAGTCTGAGAAATAGGAGTAAAACATTTTATAAGATATGGCAACCCTATCTGGACTACATGGAAAACCTGCCATCTCACATTATTGACTGTGCCACTGTATAACAATACTGTATTGAGAATGTCTTGAAGATTAATTTCTGTCTCTCGTCAGTTTTTGTAATTTTTTGTTTTTTGTTTTTTATTTAATTTTATTATTACCCTTTTTTTCTATTGATTTTAATCGTTATTTTGGAATTACCTATTGTTTGTATTCTGTCTGTAATATTAACTCCTCATACAGTAGGCTTCCTACTCTTCCTTTATGTCCTTTGTATAGTCTATTCTCTGTCCACATGTTTAAATTTGAAAATCAAAATAAATTATTCAAAAAAAAAAAGAAACAGCTAAAATTGATCTCTTTAAAGCAAACAAAAACCCATTACTAAGAACATTTAATTTTACCTTGCAGAAGAAAGAAGTTGTCTATCCAAGCAATCTGTCTGTTCTTTTTTCATACTGTTGTTTTAAAGGTGACATATCATGCAAAATGGATTTTTTAATGGTTCTCTACCTGAAATATGTGTCTCTGGCATGTCTACAAACCCCCGAGAATGAAAAAAATCCATTCTGCCCCTGTTTTGATTTCTCCACCTTTCTGTAAATGTGTGTGAAACGAGCCGTTTCAGACTTCAGTGTTTTTGTTACGTAACAACAATATCCGGTCTGTAACGGAGTCAGAGCTCGGAGGCATGCTAGTTGCAGGCTTTCTTAATAAACACAAAGGTCGGTTTTACTCCCCACGTCTGCAGATTTGAAGATCTAGTGGATGATTTTTATTTATCATGGATAAGTGCTAGCGCTAGTTAGCATAGCTACATAGCTACATGTCGTAGCTGTAGCTGTAGCTGTGTACCAAGACACACATCGACATACTGACAAATAAAACAACAAGAAACACTAAATCTGTGACCAATCCTTCAGAAAGGTCCTGCTGCAGGCGCCTCTCCGCCAGGATCAGATTCAGGATCAGATTCAGAGGGTTGAAGTAACGTGATCTCTGAGCAGCCGTGTATATTCAGCCAACATGTAAAAATTAGATCAACGTGCTGGACAGCCGAGGCACATCCACTTCCTGAGGGGGCGTGGTCAGAGAGAAAACAGAGTGTTCTGAGGAGGACTGAAGAAGAGGGCTTTTCAGGCATGCCAAAATCTGATTTCAAAGTGTTTTTTTGAGCACAAACTTTAAAGACATGTTTTGGGGACCTCTTAGACCAATATATGTTGATGAAAAAAGCGTGATATGTCACCTTTAAACTAATCATGTTATACACAACAATAAAAACTATGCAGCCAAAAGAGACAGCTGTAGACCAGAGAGAGAGATGGGGTATTATCTTCCTCTTTGTGAATATCAGACTCAAGTTTATCTCAATGCCAGCAGTTGGGCCAATAAAACATATCTCACTTGTTTTATTATAAACAAGCAAATGCTTGTTTTCAAGTCAGCTGAAAAAACTTCACATTGGTCGATGTTGTATTAAACTCACAACTGCACAGCTTTCTAACCTGCATCTGATTTGTGCCCCGGCTGTGCATGTCCTCAGAAATTAAAGCAATGTGGAGGCTCATGAACGGTAGGGGCAGTGTAGAGGATTAGAGGGTGACAGTAAATATGGCAGCAGAGTCAACATAGCAGAAATGTTTATAGACAAGCTGATAGACCAAGTCCACAGTTATCCATTATCTGTAAAATGTGTTATTGATACTGCACAGTCACAAAACATGGAAACCCATCAGTTCCTGAAGCCCTGTTTTGAAGCTAATCGTCCGTGGTATCTATATTGGAAATGCTGAACTCAACCTAACTGCTGTCGAGCTAGTGTGAGGTAAAGAGGCAGGCTTTGAGCCTCCTAGCCAATAGCTACAGTGTTCCCACTTGTCAATCAAGTCAGCCATGTCCTTAAATGGGCAAAATTTGTAAGTTTCATATCCTTGAAAAGAACAAGTTCTAAAATAATTCACCCCGTACAGTATGTGCTGAGAGAGAAATGAGCTATTCAGACCTAAACCGTTTTTTGAACCAGGCTGTAAACATGTTTATTTCTGCTGTAAAGATTGTCTTCTCTGAATGTGTTTGTATGTGGTGCTTCTGCAGCCAGCCCTTAAGTGGACACTGGAGGAACTGCAGTTTTTTAGTACTTCTGCATTGGCTTTAATTCTCACGGCCGCATGTTTCTGCCATGTCTCTTGTTTGCATTCTGTAAATCCAGTAGTTGCATATGGCCTGAGCTCACTGGGATGTCCTCTAGAGGTATCCTCATTTAAGACACCTCGTGCTAAGTGAAGTATGTGTACATTCATGACCCAGCCAGATAAATGCAAGGTTAATCAACAATATATCTCCGGCTCCAATGTGGCCAACAAACTTGATGTATACAGCTTTAAACATGCTGTAATATACCAACTACCTGCAGCCTAAATCTAACAGTTCTGCCTCTGTTCTTGCTGTTACTCAGGGACCGAGCCTTTCTGTCAAATCCTGCTGCCTGGATCTAGACTGGCCTTCTGTGAGAACACTGATATTGTTTTTTTAAGCTGCATAAATGTGGGAAAATGCTAATGAATGATAATGCAGGGTATTTATGAGCTCATGAAATTCAGATATCTCTTCCTTGCTCTACTCAAAAATCAGACAGTCCTCACATGATAAATCATTGAATCCTCACTGGGAAACAGACAGAGGAAATTAAATAACCTCTTCTAAAACCAGATCCCATCTTTCACTTTTTTCTTCTAACCCAAGCTTGTCTTAAATTTCCCCTCTGTCTCTTTCTCAGTGCAGCGGGGTTGGGTATGTTTTTAAGGAATTTCAGATGGACTTTTTAAGGAGATACAGAAGAGAGGGGTCCTCTGTTTGTGGCTCAGGTTGAGTCTCTCCTTGGTGTCTCTCCGGGGTCTTTTAGCCCCCAGAACTACTTTACCATGAACTAAAAGGTTCCTGTGCTCCCATTGTTGTCTGCGTTTCAACCGTGGGCTGAAGTCCCGGGTAGATTGTGCAAATCAGGCAAGTGACGTATGGAGGAAATAAAAAGTAAATGCACTACACCACCAGACCAGTAGAGGGAAGTAAAACAAAGACGAATGCCATTCATCACAGATGATACCATAGAAGCAGACAGACAGACAGGAAGGTATCATCATTAGCAACAGTTAGCCTGTTAGCATGAAGAGACTCAGCTGGTGCTGTTTTAGATGGTGCTATATTTCATCACAGATGGATTCACTGAATAAACACGTGAGAGGAGATAAGGGCGAGTAGCAAAGTCTTTTCAACACGGCTTTAAAATCCTTTTGAACTCAAAAGGCCGTGGCAGAGATCGGCCAGTGTTTTGGTTTAAACAGCGACCCTGTTAACTGGAGACTTTCAGCCGGATGCATCCCTCATAAACGTCTTTAGACGATCATTAAACATCTGATGAGGATATTTTGAAATCTTAATAAAAACTAAACTAGTTTACATTCCCAGGAACTCCCTCTGTGTTTCAACAGACACTGACATGTTCAACTGAAGGTCTCCAGTTTACAGGGTCACTTTTAAAACCGTAACACCGGCAGAGACGCATTCACGGTGGGCTGAGAGAAGACTACTGTTACAAGCTGTTAAATCAAGAGAATCACAGCTTCTTCTTTTGAAAAGTACACACACATACAAAAAAGATAGAACAAATAAAAACAAATGAAAGAAAGAGAAATCAAGTGAATCACAGATGTGTGTGATGTTATTGTGGACGGCGGGCGGAATAAAAACACTGCGGTTAATCTACCAATCAGACACGTTCAGCATTGCAGGCCCTGCCCCCTGAAAGTCCAGGGACCTTTGAAAACTACTATCCCCCTAGCAGGGGCTTTTCAGGGGGGAGATTATCTACCCCTGAACTAAATTAGACCCTGGTTCCTCTGGTCGAAATACACGTAGTTCCAGGGTTAAGTCCCTGCGGTTGAAAAACGCCTTGAGCTCACCTAAGGGGACAGTTTCCCTGCAGGGGCAGCTTTGACGCTTATGCACACCATAGATGCATGACTCATAAAGCACAATTGTGTGTATTCAACCATGCATAATACACACATCAACTCCTCTAGAAAATGCACACAATCACATTTTCTTTTGTACAGCTGGTGCTATGCAAGAGCAGTCACCCTTAAAAACACACACGTTCACACAAAAAGCTGTAAGTAAACATTAGTGAGCTGGCATACATTACCCACTGGCAGCATGAATCATGGTGTAACCCCTTGGGAAAGATGCAAGTCAAAGACAACAATACTCCCACTTATTTGACATTTGTGTTGTTTCTCTGGAGTCCATGTTTTCATTCTGAACACGTGTTTCAATCAGAACTGATCCCTCCTGCATCAGGAATAAGAGGGAGCATTGCTAATTTAGAGAACCAACATCTCCCTCAGTCAGACAACTTTGAGACTCTAAATTTCCTTCCTTCTGTTAATGTTTAGAGGTATTAATTAAGACTCAACAGGTCACACATTCTCACTACAAGGGTTTTAGCTTTTAAATTACATTTTCCCATCACTATTGATAAAACTGATTCATCCTTTAATGACTTCTCCTCTAATTGCTGCTGTGGTTGCATCTTTAAAAGATAACTTGAAAGTGTATCCTTCTTTCCTGCTGACCAAGTAACCTGAGAAAATGGAGGTACAGGTGGTGGAGGAAAGAGAAAACTGAGCAATAAGTAAAAAGGAGGATGCAATTTCTATTAAACCAGTTGTTGTTGTGGTTACTGTGGAAACTGAGCATCAATGAAAGCAGCCTCAGGATGATAATTTTTATTTTGTCCAACACTTTGGCCTAGTAGAAACAATTTGCCCAGGGCCCATCATATTAACACCACAGCAGATATTTTTTTTTGTAATTTTGATCAATCACTAACATGATGGAGGTTATTATTTTCTCATTATGTTGTTATCTTTTTGTTTCATCCCCGGAGCAGCCTCTCCACTTCAGTGTCGGAGGTTTTAACTCACCATGTGGAGGCAGAATCTTGTTGGAACCAAAGAGCAATATTTCTGAAGAGAAACTAGAATGGTGTAAGAAGGTATCACTCACTTCAGAAGAGAAAACAACCGGTCTCAGTTAGAACGATATCCTAATCTGTTTGTCAAAAAATCAAGCATCAAAAAGATGTAGTTGTAGAATTCCACTCTTGACAATAAGAGATGTCAGGGATAAACAATATCTCATGAGCCTGGTAGTTCTACATGACTTATGGTTGAAAGTGGCTTGACCCATTTCCACATGTGATAGTTATCAAGATGCTAAAAGTCTTGTTTTTTAGCCTTTATTTTGAGTGGAATACACTACAAGTCAAAAGTTTGCACACACCTTCTCATTCAATGGTTTTTATTTATTTTAATTATTTCCAACATTGTAGATTAATACTGAAGACATCAAAACTATGAAATAATCAGGTTTTGCCATAATCTGGATTACAACAGTAGTCAAATAGAGCTATCCATTGTGTACTAACCCTACCTCTGAACAACACAACTGATGGTCTCAAACACATTAAGAAGGCAAGTCATTCTACAAATGAACTCTTGACAAGGCTCATGTTAATTAGAAACCATTCCAGGAGACCACTTCATGAAGCAGACTGAGAGAATACCAAGAGTGTGCAAAGCTGTCATGAAGGAAAAAGGGGCCTACTTTACAGAATCTAAAATATAAAACATATTCTGCTTTGTTTAACACTTTTTTAAAAATTAAATAATTCCATATATGTTCTTTCATAGTTTTGATGTCTTTGGTATTAATCTACTGTGTTTACAATCATTAAAATAAATACAAACCCTTAAATAAGAAGGTGTTTCAAAACTTTTGACTGGTAGTGTATATCAAGCCAGTTAAGGAAAGTAGCAACCTGGTCCACATTTGAACATGTAGGAAGGAAGAGTCAGATCTTATTTTTTGCTTCTTCAGGCTGTGTTTTCATCAGCATGAAATGAGGTTAGATCATGTTTAAAACTTAATAATACCCTTGATCATATTTTTAACCTAGCTTCTAATGCAATAAGTGAAGTTGACTGTTCAGAAGAAGATAATGTTTTGACTTTTAGCTAAGCTGTACATTTTGAAGGAACTGAAAACATCACCCGTTGGTTCGATGATGAAGGTGCTGACCTGGAACAAAGAAATACGTAAATATGACATGCGAGGGAGACACGATGTTAGCATTATTATGAACTATCAATAGAGTCATTTGTGAATATTCTAACCCTGCAGAATAACATCCTTCATGCTAATATGAGCCTTGTTTGCTAGCAGGCTAGCTCTCTGGTTTATTAAGAAGCTTACTTTTTGGGGGCTTTCAGCTAAATTTTAGCCACAAATTGTGTAGCTTCCAGAAAAACATGTGTTAATATGTACTGCAATTGGTGCAAACATAATTTTTATAATGTATAAGAAGTAAACAGTATCTCAAATCTACAATTTTATGCCTCATATCAAAACATTTGTTGCTGTTTGTTGCTAGCTTAAGCATGATGTAACACAATATTTGAGTCTTGACCTTTAAACACTGCATAAAGAACAATAAGCTACAATTTTGCAACCTTGCATCTAAATTAAAACTTGTGGTCTCTCTTATTTGTAGGAAGCTAAAAGTATTGGGGTTTTTTGTTATAAGCTAGGCTATATTAGTTGTATGGCTAATTTCTCAAAATGCACATCCAAAATTCTACCAGCTGGACACTGACCTGTAACTTACAACCACTTAAGTTCAAGTGCACCCTTGTTTCTAAATGATTACTGGAAGTAAGCTAGCTTTCCTTTTAACATTGTTTTCAGGAAGCTTACTTTCTTGGTTTTTAGCTAGGTCATATTAGCTTTACAAGTTGAGCCTCAAAATAACACTTGTAACCTCTTATAACTTACCTCTTAAATTCAATTGCAGCTGTGCATCCAAGTAGTTACTGGTTTTCTGTTAGTTATCCTTTTTTATGAAGCCAACTTTTTTTTGTTTTTAGCTAGGCCACATTTACTTTATAGCTTACATCTAAAAATCCTAATCCCTATAGTTTCAATTGTAATGTTAAGGATATTTACTGCTCTAACTCACCAGCTTTTATTTAATGCAAGTAAAGTAGAAGTGGTATAAATGTTTCAAATATAAACACTGAGCACCTTTTAGTTAAAGGTGTTTAAAGGTTTTTTTTCCCTGTCATAGCATTCATAAGACACTTTAGTTTGCCGTGTTTAAAATAACCTATTGAATGCTCATTTTTAAATAACACCATTGCAGTTATTTTTCTCGTTTTCTATCAATCAATTTTTATGTAGCATCAATTCACAACGTTGTCTCCATTGAGGTCCTACAAATCTTACTTCAGGACTGATTATTTGATGATTAACACACGTTCTGTAGCATCTTAACGTCTGATTTCTGCATATCATTCAAACAAAGCTGAAAATGGAAACGTGACAATAAAGATGATCAATACAACTTTGATTTCTCAGAAAAGTAGCAGATGTGAACTAGAAAATCAATGAAGCTGACAAGAGAACATGAGACTCTATTACAGAGGATGTGTCCGTCATATATAATTCAATAGTCTGTACAATATGTGATTTTGATTACTCCAGCTGGATTTAAAACATGTACGAGGCTATTTAGAAACCTACTGATTCTATTCCCTGTTGAAGTCCCCTGAGGAGTTTTCCAACTTAAGATGCTCTACAGAGCAACCTTGTGATAAGTGGGTCCCAGTATTGTTCATACTTCTTCTCCAGCCTGGATTGCCTTTTGTTGTAATAGCAATTTAACACCAGAAGGAAGGGAGAAACACTGCTCAGATGGAAATCGATTCAACCTGTTTGTTAGACCTCAGGGAAAAAAACAAAGCATCTTACGCTGGAAAAAACATTTATAAATTTAAATGTGTTTGTTCGCAAGAAAACTCCACAGGATACCCTAAACGAATTACCTGAAAGTATGGTTCACTATATCAGATTGCAGCGTGTTACGGCTCTGTGGCCGCCATATGGTGTTTCATGCATTTAAGCAAACAAATGTAAAGCTGTTTGTGTATATTGGAAGAAACTGGTCCCTAACCAACTAACTGTGAGGTGTGTCGTTTCACAGCAGAACTCAGCTCTTAGAAGAAGGAGAAGAAGCAACACATTGGAGGGAGTGTAAATCAAAACAGAAAAAAAAACAATATTTGAAAACAGATCAAGGATTGTCACCTGCCAAGAGTTTTAAAACCTGAAGACCTGAAATATCTTCAAACAAGTGCAGCCAGACCGGTGGAAACAAGATCAATTATCTAATGTTAATACTTTCTCAGTGAATGGGCTTAAAATCAGCAGCATCTGTTATAGCAGTCATCTTAAAGTAGGGCTGGGCGATATAACGATAATTATCATGATGTCATTTTTCTCAATATAAATATAACAAATGTACGATGAACCCTTAATATATCTAAACCTGCAACTACAGCCACCTAACCAATGGAAAGGTAGGGGGCGCTAGTGTGTCTTAAACGCTAGTTGTCACCCAACATTAGACAGAAGAGTTGTTGGCATGGAACAGCCAATCATATTGCAGGGTGAGAGCAAATGGCAACCTCCGCTCTCAAAATATGAAGCCCATGCGGAAGTGTTATAAACTGCAGTTCATGGAGCGTCCACTTGAGGCTGGCTGCAGAAACACCGTAGACCACATACACACCCATTCAAAGAAGACGATCTTTGCAGCAGAAATAAACATGTTTACAGCCTGGTTCAAAAGACTGCATGGGTCTACATAGTGGATTTCTCTATCGGCACACACTACGGTTCAGAAGATATTAAGATTACGAGTTTTGCCCAAATAAGGACATGACTGACAGGCGGGACAACATAGCTGTTGGCTAAGAGGCTCAAAGCCCGCCTCTTTACGTCACAATATGCCTGGTGAGTTCCGCATTTCCAATATGGCTCCCCTCGACGATTGGCTTCAAAACAGCGCTCAGGAACAGACGGGTGACGTCAAAGAGACTACGTCCATTATTTACACAGTCTATGGGTGAGAGGTAGGCGGGGCTTAAAGACGTTTGGAGTAAACACAGCAGAAAAAAGCGACTGTGACACGGAAGAATACTCAAATCCTACCAGCTCAAAGCAGGGTGAAAACATGCTCAACAAGAAAGGCCACTAAACTTCATTAGTTCAGATATTTTGGCTATTTACTGGTCTGCTCAATCCCAGATTCAAGCTAACACAGCGTCTGGTTTCTTCAACTTTCACTCAGAGGACAATATGAAAGAATGATTTGATATTTATTGTGAAAATTATCGATATCGACTGATATGAAAAACATTATTGTGATAAAATCTTTTTCAATGTCGCCCAGCTCTATCTTAAAGTAATACACCATGGCAGTCACGATGAAGAACAGCTCATTGTTCTAAAAATAATCCTGACTAAATGTGCAAAACTTGCCAAAAGAAAGAAAGGAATCTCTGGTAAATACATGTTTTGACTAATTTATTCCTCACTCAGTTTCTATCTTGCAGATGTAACAGGATTGTGCATCAGCTCATATGACTCATACATTGTTCTTCAGTAATAAGAAGCATTATTCCTTTATGCTGTTCATCTAGATGCACACAGCTGTGATGTAGGATTGACAGTTACACTGAAAATGCTGTTTGTTCACTCTTGATCCTCCAAGATATTAAATGTTTAGAATAAGAAGTTCAGATATTTAACATGCAGGTTTGACTTGAGAGTGTTGATCTAATAGCCTTATGCAGACTCTAGTTACACAGACACGGCTTTAAAAAATCCCTCTAACAAGATGTAATATCTGATTAAAGTCATAGAGGATAAAAAGGTTTAAACTAGCAAATAGCTCTGACATGAAAAGGAAAATGTTATTAGACAAAGAAATAAGCACATGTCGCCTTTATTAGAAGATGTTTAACTTTAATAAGATTTCACTTTTTCCACATTTCCTATGCAAGCCTTCATGTGAGCGCTGGTGCAGCAGTCTGCCTGCAGTACAGCCATTTGTAAAACTAACCCAATTCTGCATCTTAGCTTTAGCTGTTTCATATTTTATGAAATGTATTAGTAATAAGGAAAAACACAGAATTGGGATTCACTTGATAAGAGCTGGATTTAGGATGTTTCTGATAAGTGCTAGGGGAAGTATTTCATGCTAATGGAGTCTGTGTGTTATCGCAGGCAGCTGTGTGTGTGTCACACTGAATAGAGAGCGAGTGGACGTCTGCCTGTGTGCTTTAATGAGTTATTCAAACTCATGCAGCCTTTCTTCATACATGTGGTTGATATTTAAAAAAGAAGTGTATGATTCATAAGATGTGTTTGTAGGCCATGCATATATACTGTGTTATATGTTTATTATACATGACTGATCTGTGTGTTAGTATTTATATACCCAGGCCTAGATGTGCTGGTATTGTACAAGCCCTGAATAAATTACAAGTCACATCTGTGTGCTTAATATATTTAGACAGTGACGCCGGGCTCCAGATGTGCCACTTTCCTCACAGTGTGTTTGTTTGTGTGTTTGTGCGCCTTGTGTGTCCTCCTTCCACAGACAAGGTGCCTCATTTCTCTCGGCTGGGTGACGTGGAGGTGAACGCGGGGCAGAATGCTTCGTTCCAGTGTGTCGCCACGGGCAAAGTTTCTGAGTCTGAGCCCTTCCTCCTGGAGGTGAGAAGAAGTTGTTTTTATTAACTTTGCTCAACACTCAAGCCAACAGCCCCTGGATAGCTGAAAGAGAAGGTGACTGGAAGAGGAAGGAGAAACATACAGGATTAAGACACACACATTTACATGTTACACATTTAGCTGAAAGTCATAGAGTATGTTAATGTGGATGCACCACTGCCGGCCATTCTCTGATTAAACAGAGTCATCTTCAGGCAGCAGGTTACATCATCCTTCAAACCAGGAGGAGAACTTCCTTTATTCTTATTTCACATATTTAAGAGTTAGGGATGTAAATTTCAAGTATTTTCCGTCATCTATCTTTGTAAATGTTTAACAATCAATTACCAATTAATCATTAAAAAACGAAGACGTTTTCCGTCAAAAACAATGCCAAATGTGTTTTTTCCCCTGAATCAAATTTTCCTTCACGACAGTGTATATAACTGACAGTATTGAATATCTACGGATCGTATTGAGGCGTTCAAAACTTTAAACACACTGAATATCAACGTGTGGAGCAGGCTCATAATCTCTGCACACATACAGTCATAAAAGTGAAGGCTCAGACTTCAACAAGGGAACTGAACAGAGACATATTTCAGACTCACAGTGTCCAGTTTTCTGTATTCTTGTTCTTATTGAGAAAAATAAGCATATGAAAATGGTCAGGTGTGAGCTGGGAGCACAACCGGGTCATAATCAGTCCGGCGGCAGAGATAAAAAAAGCGCTCGTGGAGACCTGTCACTCAGCCTTGTCCCCAGGCTGAGCGCAACACCTTAAGCTGATTCACATCGAAACATGCTTTATACTTAAAACATCTCCCTGATAGTTGAACCAAATATGAGCCCACATGATGTTTGTTCCACATGATAGAAAATCAAAAACAAAAAACATGTTTGAGTAAGTTCTTAACAATCAATTAATCCATACTCAATTCATTGTTGACATCCCTACTTTAAAACAGAAACAGAAGTCATCATATTCTAGCTCTACCCCTTTCATCCACTCTCTGATTTTTCTCGTTATAGTTTGTACCAGTGTTTGAGTAGTTACTGCTCAAACACTCATCTTTAATAACCAGAAGGGGGCACCTTCATACTCTCAGTTTAAAATGTGCTGAACACAGACAAGGGTCAGAACTCTGATGTTAAAAATGAAGCCTAGGCTGGTGGCCTAACGGTCTAAGCGCCCCACATACAGAGGCTATGGTCCTCATCGCAGAGGTCGCAGGTTCGATTCCAACCTTGACCATTTACTGCATGTCCTCCCCATCTCTCTGCCCCCCACATTCCTGTCTCTCCTCAGCTGTCCTATCCATAAAGGCAAAATGCCCAAAAAATATAACTTAAAAAAAAAATAAAAATGAAGCCAACGAGGAGGTGCTAAAATTCTGCAGTTTCTTGAGTGTCCACTTGAGGCTGGCTCCAAAAGCTGAGGAAGTCCCATTAGAGCCCATGTTAAAATGTCACTTTTACAGCAGAATTAAACAATGTTACAATAAAATAGTTCATTACTCATTATTCATTATTTAAAAAGCTCATTTCTGTATTCTGACACACAAACAAACTGTATGGGGAATTATTTGTTGTAACTTTGTAGTCATTAAAGGATGCTATTTGATCAATTTTTACCAAGCCATACATCTTCTAAAATGCTGACATCAAAATAGTCTTTTACATTCAAATCAGGTGCAAATTCAAAAACGCTTGTGGAGACCTGACACTCAGCCACAGCCCCCAGCTGAGCATCTCCGCTGTGTGCAACACCTTCAGTCAGCTGATTCACATCCAAACATGCTTTAAACTTAATATATATGAGACCACATGATGTTTGTTCCACGTGATATACAATGTGTAAGTTCTTAACAATCAATTAATCGATACTGGATTAATTGTTGAAACCCTAATTAGAGTATAAATAACTGAAAAATACAAAACGTATAGAATCGCTGTAAAACAAGCTGTCATGGCTGCAGCAGCGTTACCTGTCAGCACTATGGCACCTGAATGAAGTAGCTAGTAAGTTTTAAGGAGGGTTTCCCATCTACCATCCCTATCATCTTCCAGTAAGCACATGTTCGGGTGATTTTCATCCAATGTTAGTAATTGAGAGTAATGAGGAATAGGTGGCCCAAAGAACTAGTACCAAGCTCCTATATTTAAAAAAAAAATCATTTATTATCATTAAAGATTCCCTAATTTTTCAATAATTTTTGAGCATTTTTATAGGGTCCCACCATGATATTTTTTTTGCATTTTATGAGACATTTTATTCTGGGAAATACAAGAGGAGTACTTCAATTTGCAATACATTTTTGTACTATGATATATTTAGATGTGAGGTATCTGTTATCAGGTATATTATATCAGGTAAAATATGCCTGATGTTAGTAATGGTGTTACTAGCTGGTACGTTAGTGTTCTAGGGTTAACCCTGTCCTTTTTATGCTCACACTGTGCTTCATTTGAGCTTACGTATAGCTGGTGCAACCCACTGAGAGACCCATGAGCAGCAACCTGCTAGAGATGCTCCAAGTCGTGATGTCTTTTGATTCAATGTTGCAAAAACGGACTTGAAACATCACTACCAGTATAACGGTCAATAATACCATTACTGTTTTATTAGCTTCTTTTGTAACTACACTTATCATACCTTTATTTCTTCAGTATGGATTTCTTTGCTGTTACTCTTACCCTGTGCTGTAATGTTGTAGCAGAATCTCCTTTGGAATTAATAAAGTCCTTCCTTATCTTATCTCATCTGAAGAGCACAGTTTTTTGTCATCAGGGTTTGGTGTCTTTGAGGAGAGCAGTTTAACGGCTTCTTCTGGTTTTCCTAAAAGCATCTTGCTCCTTGAACACAAAGTCTGTCTCTGTAGAGATGCTTTTTTAGTGTTTTCAGACACTTATTAATGAATATTAATCGGAGCCTGTCAGCTGAAAAAGAAGCACTTTTAGTGGATATTAATTGCAGCCCTGTTGGCTCCTATAGGACTGCCAGCTGTAGCACTCATGTGGCTCTATTCCAAAGCTTCTCCTAGTTTACAGCTAAAAATAATAAGACCAGGTTTCAAATAACTGCACCGGCATGATTGTTTAAGAAACTATTTTTGTGTACAGACAATGTTCCTCCAGCAAGGGTCTTTCATTAACACATTCTTAAACAGACTGAAGCCATAAAGCCAAAGCAGACCTTGCTTTACTTCCTTTAAGACAAAACCACGTCGGTCTGAGAGGCGAGAACGCTCTGATTAAATCAGCACTTTGAACACGTTCATTACAATATTTCTGAAGTGGTCACGAGCAGGTTCCAAAGAGGTGCTTTAAGTGCTTCTTCACCTTTAATGTTGACACGTTTGCTTGTTTCATGTCATGCTCAATAACACTTGACAAAGATTGGCTGTTGTTGAGATTGAATTAGAGCTCCTCTGCCTCGCAGCAGGAAATAGAGGTTATTGACGGACACGTGTCTCCAGGGGTCTTCTCTTTTGAAGGACATCTCAAAATTTAAACTTCACAACTACATTTTAAAAATGTTTAGTTTGGTGTTTTTTAAATTTATATTATTACTAATCTTTAAGTAAGTATGTGAGTTATTTATGTCGTATTTTTCCTTAAATTAATCAGAATCAGAAATACTTTATTTATCCCATGGGGGGGATTCAGTCATTACAGTTGCTCTATACACAATAAGTTATACAAATACAATAATAAGCTATGTAGAAAATAAACGAACAATACAAGAACAAATCCTTTATCAGAGAACTTTGGGGAGTGTAAAAATCATCTTAAAGACTGCATAAGTAGGATACAAGAACACGTGATCCTCATGTGAATGAGGCTTGGTGAAAGGACTACTTTACCCTGAACTAAAAGGTTCCTGTGCCCCCATTTTTGTCTGCATTTTGACCGCAGGCTGAAGTCTCATGTAGATTGTGCAAATAAGGCCAGTGAAGTATGGAGAAAAAACAAAGTAAATGCACTACACCACCAGACCAGTAGAGGGCAGTAATACAAAGACAAATGCCATTCATCACAGATGACACCATAGAAGCAGACGGACAGGCAGGTATCAGTATGAGCAACACAACAGTTAGCCTGTTAGCATGAAGAGACTCAGCTGGTGCTGTTTTAGATGGTGCTATATTTCATCACAGATGGATTCACTGAATCAACACGTGAGAGGAGATAAGCACGAGTGGCAAAGACGTTTCAACACGGCTTTAAAATCCTTTTGAACTCAAAGAGCCGTGGCAGAGATGGGCCGGTGTTTTGGTTTAAACAGCGACCCTGTTAACTGGAGACTTTCAGCCGGATGCATCCCTCATAAACGTCTTTAGACGATCATTAAATATCTGATGAGGATATTTTGAAATCTTAATAAAAACTAAACTAGTTTGCATTCCCAGGAACTCCCTCTGTGTTTCAACAGCTGTGTAAACTTCACAAACACTGACACGTTCAGCTGAAGGTCTCCAGTTTACAGGGTCACCTTTAAAACCGTAACACCGGGAGAGACGCATTCAGAGAAGGACAGAGAGAAGACTACTGCTACAAGCTGCTAAATCAAGAGAATCACAGCTTCTTCTTTTGAAAAGTACACACACATACAAAAAATATAGAACAAATAAAAACTAATGAAAGAAAGAGAAATCAAGTGAATCACAGATGTGTGTGATGTTATTGTGTACGGCGGGCGGAATAGAAATACTGCGGTTAATCTACCAATCAGACACGTTCAGCATTGCAGGCCCTGCCCCCTGAAAGTCCCGGAACCTTTGAAAAGTACTACCCCCCTAGCAGGGGCTTTTTAGGGGGGAGATTATCTACCCCTGAACTAAATTTAGACCCTGGGTCCACTGGTCGAAACACACGTAGTTCAGGGGTAAAGTCCCTGCGGCTGAAAAACGACTATAACCTGACTTATTCCACCTTGCAGCGTTTCCTGCTCTGTGGTGTTTTTGACTGGATGTTATACAGTAAACATAATGCTGTGTTGAGGAAAACTTAAATATCAGAACCAGAGACTCTTTAGAGAAACATTTATAGAGATAAACAGGAAGAAAACAAACTTTAACAGCCTTATTTTGCACGCACTGGACTCCTAATGGCACACTTGTGTTGTTTTCCAGTCCCTACATCAACTCTTTATACACAGTTCATGCAAAGTGAAACACTGACTCACCTGGACTTACCTCCTCTGGCCCGATGATGAACTGTATAATAGATGTTAACGTTTGTAGCGGCCATTATCTTAACAGTCTGTGTAATTCCAGTGATTTTATTGTAATTGGATGAATAATGCAGTAAGTTTGTGACTCTGAGTTTGTGTTTTAATGTTTTTGTTGTTGCAGTGTAATGAGTCATTTGAGGCTTTGGGAAGATTATGAAGTTTGTGCCTCTGCTTTTTGTAGCTTTTGATTGTTATGGCATTTAGTTTACTAAAGCCCCTGAAGTCATTCCGCTCATCCTCTGCCTGAAAATAGTTTCAATTTTCTTAGTTTGAATATGTGCTAATATTAGTCTTCAAAAATCCATTCCTGATTTCCTCCTCTCTTCTCTGGCCTTGATGCCTGCACATCTAAGTGCTTTTGAAATGATGGCAGCGGGGAGAAGGCGCCTTGCAAATGAGATCTCACTCTACTTGGTGATCCATCCCTTGTGTTTCCTCCCCGATTCTTATTTCACACACCCCTCTCCCTCATCTCTGAATTGAGGCCTTTGAAGATCACTGGCATGTGAAAGAGCCATTTTTATCAGTGTGAGAGTTTCAACTTTGTTGACGGAGCTACACACTCACATACGCACAGAGAGCCTCGAACAAACAATACAAGGCCTGTGTTTTGTAATTTGACAGTACACTACTGTGAACTTCCTGCACGAGTCAACACCGACTCCAGCTCCTCCCTTACTTTTCTCATTAAGACAAAAATACCTGGTAAGAGCAGAAAATAGAGATATATCACAAACCATTACTGCCGTGTGTTCCTCCATTTGTTGTTTGGGGCCTGTTTGATCATCAGCACCGACTCTGCTAATTGCTTCTTTCTCTTTGATCTCCCTGCCGCTGTGGAGGTCCTCTCTGGACCAGTCTGCAGCCGCTCTTCATCACTCTTTCTTCTATTTAGGTAGTCCAAACAAATTGTTAGCATAATGTTTCTTAATCAATTAACATCAAATTTCTTCCGCTGTCCTCTGGCCCACATTGCAGAGAGACTGCCTCAGATGCTATTTACATCTTTAACATCGACGTGTTGGGAGTCCAAACCTAATTTAGTCACCTTAATTAAGGAGCGGTGCAGGCTCGTCAGAGAGGGACAGAAGCTGTATCAGCTGATGGAGGCTCTTATTTGCTTCCTTGTAGAAGTTTCAAAGAGACTAATGTCAGAAAAAGTCAAGCGGCAACCTCCGATCTCAAAATATGAAGCCCATGCGGAAGTGTTATAAACTGCAGTTCATCGAGCATCCGCTTGAGGCTGGCTGCAGAAACACCAGAAACCACATAGACACCCATTCAAAGAAGATGATCTTTACAGCAGAACTAAACATGTTTACAGCCTGGTTCAAAAAATGGCTTGGGTCTACATAGATAATTTCTCTATTGGCATACACTGTAAGGGGGTGACTTTTTTAATAATGCGCCAGTTCAGAAGATATTACACTTAGGAGTTTTTGCCCAAATAAGGACATGACTAACTTGACTGACAGGCGGGAACACATAGCTGTTGGCTAGGAGGCTCAAACCTCGCCTCTTTACATCACACTAAGGCTGTTTTTGAAACGACCTGCTACATACTACCTACAAATGTAGTAGGCAGTACCTACTGCCTACTACATTTGTAGGTAGTATGTAGCAGGTCGTTTTTGCTTAGTCAAATCTGATTCATCAGATTTTGCCCATAGTCGACGAATAGTGGAATGTTTGTTGTTTTTCCTTATTGACCCAAAGTCTGCATGATGGTGACCGCATGACAATATTACGCATAACCCTTTACAATTAAGAGACTCTTAGCTTAAAGTAAAAGGGACAACAGAATATTATAAGTATAAAACTTAGATTTTTTAAATCTATATTGCAAAAACAACGAGATGATGGAGAGAAAACTCAAATAAGGCCACCATCCGTTAAACATGGAACAACGTGCCATTATAGAGTAAGGAATCAGGAGATATTTAAACAGTGTTCACACAGCGGAGAGCAGCGCTGCGGAGGGTAGTTTGTCCAACTTAAGGCTAAACATTTGTATAATGTTCAAAATCAAACCTGAACCAGCTAAAGGGTTTTTAAATCTCTTAACAGAACCTTTTAAAACAGTCTTTCATCACGTCTTTGTCCGCGTGAGTCTTTTCAAATTGTACGTGAGGAAAACCATCGTGTGTACGGGCAGAAGTGCGCTCCTTGCTTTGTCAACTGTAAATTCTGTCTTTGAGAATATCCTCTCTGATGGCGTGGAGGTGGATGGGATGCTGTGGATTGTTTTTGAGGCTTCGGACAGCTTTGGGTATCCCTCCTGGTTCTTTTGGCCCCGTACAGTTTTTGTGTGGTCTGGTAATCCTTGATCTCACAGCCCTCTTCATGAAGCTGCTCCTCATCTTCATCACTATTTTTTAGGATCAACTGAAGTTTTATTTGACATTTTGAGCTACCATGAACGTAGAAAGATTTAAAGACCAGCTGAGGTACGTCTGCTCCACAGGTCCCCGCTAAATGGGAGAGTCCACCTTTAATTACTAGGGAGCTGTTCTCAGAATTACATTAAATAAGTTTATATTTATATCAAAATAGGCTATATGAGACACTATTTTTACGGGAAACAGGAAAATAATGTAAAATTAGACATTGAGCACCCCCATGGTTTGAATGGAATGATCCACGTTTCATATGCAAATATTCGACTATGAGATTGGCAGTCGACTAAGGCTCGTTAGAACGAATCGTCGAATATTCGACTATTGGGGTCACCCCTAGAGAACAGCCTAAGTTAGGTTGAGCTCAACATTTCCAATTTGGCTCCTGCCGACGATTGGCTTCAAAACAGTGCTCAGGAACAGATGGGTGACTTCACGGATACTAAGTCCATTATTTATAGGGTCTATGGAAAAAGTCTACATATGATATTCTGAGGAGTTACTTCAAAACAGATGTTGAAAATAAAATTAGAAAGTAGCAAACACACTTAAGAAGTCCTCGGAGCTCGTACGAAAGCGGAAAACAGATTATGTTGAAACAAAAACAGAACGTTAAAATGGATTAACATCTGTAGCTTTAGGCAGTCGCACCCAGCCACTGTACATCTAATTCCATGTTTCCTCGCAGCCGCTCCTCCCAAACCAATTCAAACATGCAGCTGTCAAACCCACTTAGTAGTAAAAAGCGTAAGCAGGGGACAGTTTACATAATAATCTGCTCATTCTGTGTGAGAGCTGCATATATTGTGACTCGCACCTGGAGCAGCTCATTGCAAGCCTTGGCCTCTGATTTCCTATTTCACTGCTTGAGCCAATTGCCCGAGTGCCTGAAGCGCTCACACATTAGCGAGGCGAGAGATGAAGAGATGTCAGCTTGAGCGTCCGTGCTGCAAACAGCCGCCCGGGAGGCCTGTGTCACCACCCTCACCAGCGAAAACACCATTGTTAGCAGTGACATTTATCACGCATTTATTATCCTGCCATCCCATGAAGCTAATTCCAGCCCTCCTTTGTCTTTCTGTCTGCTTCTCAGCCTGACGCCTGGCTTTAATCACTTGAATAGACTTTGGGTAAACATGTGTGGTTGGGTTGCTGTGCTCATGACTCACTTCTCTCTGTGTGCTCTTTGTGTGGCTGTCAGCGGAGAACCGGCATGCTGCTGGACACTCCCATGCTGTCTCGGTTGAGCCACAAACGGCTGATGGCCACTTTCCAGGTGGAGGCTCAGCGAGGGGAGCAGGACCTCTACCGCTGCATCACGCTGTCCCCGAGGGGCGCCACTGTCTCCAACTTTGGAGAACTAATCGTCAGAGGTAAGCTAGATGTAGCTGCTAATAGAATTATCATTACTTCATCAGCTGTCCTTTGAAAGAGATTATATGGTAAACCAAACCTTAACTGACCCAACCTAACCCTAAAACCTAACCCTAAAGTCCTATGCCCTAACCCTAATCCTTAACCTAACCCTTCCTAACCCTAAACCCTAACTCTAAAGCCCTAAGTCTAACCCAGCCCTAACCCTAAAGTCCTATGCCCTAACCCTAACCCTAAACCTAATCCTAAACCTAACCCTTCCTAACCCTAAACCCTAACTCTAAAGCCTTAAGTCTAACCCTAAACCCTAACCCTAAAGCCCTAAGCCTAACCCTAAACCCTAAACCTAACCCTAAACCTAACCCTAACCCTAAACCCCAACCCTAAAGCCCTAAGCCCTAACTCTAACCTAACCCAACCTAAACCCCAACCCTAAAGCCCTAAGCCCTAACCCTAACCCTTACCTAACCCTAAAGCCATAAGCCCTAAGCCTAATCCTCCCTAACCCCAAACCTAACCCTAACCCCTAACCCTGAAGCCCTAAGCCCTAACCCTAAAGCCCTAAACCCTAACCCTAAAGCCCTAAACCCTAACTCTAACCTAACCCAATCTAAACCCCAACCCTAAAGCCCTAAGCCCTAACCCTAAACCTAACCCATACCTAACCCTAAAGCCATAAACCCTAACCCTAAGCCCTGAGCCTTAAACCCTAACCCTAACCCTAAGCCTTAAGCCCTAAGCCCTAAACCCTAACCTCAAATAAATTGAAATGAGGTTTGGATTTCATCATTAAAGCAGAAACAGGAGCAGCAATTACCCTGCATCTCTCTGGATCATGCAGAGTAGACTCATTCAAACTTACAAACACAGGACTCCAAATAACACGGTATGGCTTACTATCAGCCAGCAGCTTTTTGAAGCATCAGGTTTGTATCTAACGTCCAGTGAAATGTCAATCAGCGTTAAACCCGGAACTTATATTTATTCTGATGGATTCCACCTTTCCATTCAAAACAGCAAAGCCACAAATTAACACAAACAAACCAACAAAAAGCGGCAGCAGTCAACCGGAAGCTATCATTTTCTGTAAGGTCAAAAAGTTGGAACGTCTGTGCAGCTCCAGTTCTCGCTCAGGAAGAGAACTGGAGCTGCACTGATTTGACACTTGACGTGCGTCATCGTCCACAATCAGCTGACAAACGTACCTCCCCATTTGGTGGTCTATTCAGCTGACAGATTTCCGGTCTGTGCCTCTGCTCTGGTGCTGCGCTCAAACTCTCCCCAGCATGCAAAGGCTGCAGGATGCGACTGCACAGGTTTTATGACGTCTTTCCTTAAAATTCTGCATGTGAAATAAATCTGAGACACCAAACACAAAACATGCTCAGCTACTGCTCACACATAAAACTTCATTTGTCTGACTGAACTGTTTTAGAGTCTGGCAGCTTTGAAGAGAGCAATTTATCAACAAAAAGCTCCCCAAAATAAAATGCTTTATCTTTGAACAGTACTTGAAATAAAAAAACGGCAACTTGAGTGCAGCAAGACTTTATTTCTATTTGATTGGACACATTCATCTGTAAAAAAAAAATGTAGAGGTCAATATCTCAGTTCAATATCTGATAAAGAAATGAAGCATACATAATACATCAAGTAAATCAACAATCATTTACAATTTATATTGTTTGTTGTTTAGTGATATAATGAATCAAGTTATAAAACGCTCTGTGGGCAGGTGTAATCCCTGTGTATTGTCTGCAGCTCACGATCCCCTCTGCACACACACACGCGCACACACACAATATCATGCAGTGAATTAATGTGATGTTTACTGGGTTGATAAGGGTTACATTATCCATCAAACCCTTTTTTATGTGCACAGAGGACAGAATTAGTTATACAATTATTTATGCAAATAAGCTCTTATTCAGCATCATTAGTGTGAAAATGAAGAATTTAATGCTTTGAGAGTCTCTCTCTCTCTCTCTCTCTCTCTCTCTCTCTCTCTCTCTCTCTCTCTCTCTCTCTCTCTCTCTCTCTCTCTCTCTCTCTACTCTTGGTCCTGATGTAATTGAAGCATTTTTTATGACTCAGTGCTCAGGCAGAGCAAAAAATTTTATTGAAACTGGAAACAGAAAAGAGAAAGGCAGTGACATAAATCCTTGACCTCTCCTCTGCCAGAATGTCTCCCCTCTTCTCCTTGTGTATTAACAGATTCCGTCTTTGTTTTTTGAGGACAGATTACATATCTGTCTTCCAGTTGTTTCTAAGTGAAATCTCTCAAAATTAAAGCTGGGGTTGGTAGTCAGATTTAGATACACTTTTTGTTATACTGGTTAAAATTATCTTTATGTCCTGATGGCAATCAATACATAATGTGTTCTTCAGCCGGAGTAAACCTGGGAAACACCAACCAATCCCTGCCATCAGGAGCCAAATGATGAAACCAATCAAATCCTGTCCTGCCGTTCTGCCCGCCTCCTGCAAAGCGTACATTTCATGGTTTTTTTTTGTTTTTAACTTTCACTATGAGAATGTTTTGGTGTTTTCTTACTGCTGAGTGAGACATGAGTTGAGGTAGTGCAAAACACAAACCATGTGCTGAGGACCGGTTTGGAATCAGTCACCATCATATGGTCGTGAATCAGCGGCGCTCCTGCATGTGAGCGGGGGCGTCGTTTTGAAGGAGCTCCAGTGGGAGGGGTTAGATGGAGTCTTGAGGAAATGCTGCATTCAAATTCATGCTAGTTTTCCGTGACTTCCAACCCTAGCTTTAAAACATAAAACTGGACTCTAACAGGATTTCTTTCAGACATTACAATGACGTGTTGTTATTTATTGCAGTCCCCCCAACACCAATCGCCCCACCTCAGCTCCTGCGGGCAGGCCCCACCTACCTGATCATCCAGCTCAACACCAACTCCATCGTCGGGGACGGGCCGGTCATAAGGCGGGAGATCCAGTACCGGGCCAGCCAGTCCATGTGGACTGAGACTCACGGTGTGGGCTCGCTCACCTATAAAGTTTGGCACCTGGAGCCAGACACAGAGTATCGCATCAGCGTCCTGCTCACCCGGCCGGGGGAGGGGGGCACAGGAGCACCCGGGCCCCCGCTGATCAGCAGGACCAAGTGTGCAGGTAAATCAGATACAGCCCAGAGTCTCCTACATACCTTAAAGTGATATTTAAGTTACAGTACTTATACAACAAAACCATTAAAACACACACTGGGTGGCCGAGTGAGAGCTAAAGCAAACGATTACATCAACTATTTATTTATCTGTGCAACGACTTTCTGCAGGAATCATTACATCTTTAAGTAAATGAATGTCTGAATGTGTTTTTCAAGACTCAAGGTGACATCTTGAAAATGATTATTATGTCTCACCAACCCTCCAAAGTTCAACAGTATTCCATTGAGAATAAAATAAATCAATTAAAAGCAGCAAATCCTCCGATTCAAGAAGCTGGAGACAGTTTTACTAAAGAAATGGCTTAACCTCTTGAACCCAATCAGCACAATGTGCCTCAGAAGACTCATAAGTCCCTCTAACTTATCATTTCACACACTATTTGCTTCAGCGCTGCTTCTTCATGCGATAGCTGTGTTTGTTTTCTTTATGTCCATGTATACAGTATAGGAAGTTACCGCTCATAGCTAATGCTGCATGACTTTTAATTTGGACGAGTTGCTCAAACTAAAGACAAAATCTGAACCACTCACTGAGTCTGATGAAGCATTTTCATCACTCAAACATTTTGGATAATGAGACAGAACAGAAGATTGAGGGAGTTTTAGGGTTGTACGTAATCCAACAGCATGGTGCTAAATTCTGTTCACACAGTCATGGTCCCCAGAGGTAGAACTGAACAGCTTTGTTGTTTACTTTTCCACCACTGTGACGTTAACTTATGCTCTAAGTGAATTAATTTAAATAATTATTGGATGGATTGCCAGAATATTGGCTTTGACATTGACGTCCCCTCTTTATGTTTCAGTTTTTCATCATTTCTTTGTCATTACGGCCAAATTCCACCAGATCCGTGTCCAGTCCGTCTCTGATCCGTCACAGCACAGGATCTGCTAGGTTTCTATTCTAGGCAATGTGTTAACTTCCACTGGATCCGCTCCATTGCGTTCCGGCTGCGCCTCTGATCCGGCAGGTCAGAGCCCTCCGGATCAGATACACAAGACTTCTATTTTTGCCGGATGCCGGAGCACAACGCATCAATCTCAACAGAGCAGATGGAGCGGAACAGGAAGTCAGGCACCAAAACAAAATGAAAACATCCGGTTAATTTTCAGAATAAAACACTCTGTGTTATCACCAGATCGTATTTCACTTAACTACAACAACAAACCGTCATGATGAGCGGAGCCAGGCCTGGAGTCAACAGGTCAGAGGTTTTCAGAGGACCAGAAAGACAACATGATTGAGGAGAGGAGGAGGAGAATCCTTGATTCAGTGATTACTGCAGGAAAACCTCAGTCACATGACTCCAGCTGTCCGGTGGTCCTGCTCCATGCTGCGTTCTGAAAACACAACCGGTGGGTGTCGGCTGACGAGAGAGCACAGAGCTGGACCAGACACTGATCTGGTGGAAGTCCTGGGTTAGTCATCCAAACTTTATGTTAAAACCTGCGAAACTAAAAACATTCCATCAGCTCAGCTACACTTTTCTAAAGCTTATTAAGAAAGATGAAAATGCTTCATCGCTAAACTCAAATAGTGATTGTGATAAACACATTTACTTAGCATTGGTGTTAGCATTTAGCCCCCCTCACTACAGCAGGCACTGGCTCACAAAGACTCCTACATAGATCACGGCTGCTGGAAACACCTGAAACAATTAAAATTGGATTAAGTTTTTATTCCCTATCACATTTTCCTCTGGCTTGCTCAGTACCATTCATATGCAATTAATTGCACTTCTGAGTCATAGCATGCCTAGCTAAGACTGAGTGATAATGCCAGAGGCTGTCAATAAAGGAGATGGAAGCTGAGCAAACCAGCGGGGGAGCAAATACAACTTGCCACAGGATATTTCTATTTGCATAATCCTTCTTAATCGATCCAAAATTGATTTTAGGGTTGTGAAGCATTGGAAGATGCCCCAAATATGTCATGAGAATAAGCCTTAACAGAAATGCAGACACTTGGGGACCATTTATATTGACTCAGTTAATTAGATAAATACCAAGTATAAAGCAATACCACTCTTGTTCTTAGCTGTGCACAGAAAGCAGAATGGTGCAGGTAACTTGTGGTAATTTGTTGTGATACAAGGGTGTGATGGAAATAGATGACAGAAAAAGGAGCAGTGAAGCACCTGGTGATTCCTAGAGTTCAAAGACAGAGAGAATCCTGTTTCAGGAGGTATTCCTGCCCTGATGTGAGATTCACCTGAGCTCTGAGTTGTATCAAACTCCTTTGATGCATCAGTTGTAGTTTGCCTGCAGCAACTGAGAACAAATGATGTGTTTGTTGTCAGTGCAGCTCCGAAGTTGTCTGATGCTTTCTATTTATCCCGGGCTTAACTGTACTAAAAACACATATTTATGCAAGGAAGAGACGGCTGCTTTCGTGTAAAGTGATTACAGCGAGAAAGGTGGTGAGAGATTTCTGGGGTGCTACTATAGAAAGGCTGTGATGAATAATCCATCAGATAACATTCATGTGGATGAAACTTCCATCAGTCGCTGAGGTTCAGTCTTTAGGTTTGGACTAGGGATGTTAACAACCGAGTATGGATTCATTGATTGTTAAGAACTTACTCAAACACATTTTTTTGTTTGGATTTTCTATCACGTGGAACAAACATCATGTGGTCTCATATTTGGTTCAGCTATCAGGGAGGTGTTTTACGTTTAAAGCATGTTTCGATGTGAATCAGCTGATTACGGAGACGCTCAGCTGGGGGCTGACAGGTCTCCATGAGACCTTTTTTTCTTCCGCCGCCGGACTGATTATGACCCGGTTGCTCTCCCGGCTGACACCTGACCGCGTTCACATGCTTCTTTTTCTCAATAAGAACGAGTTGGCAGAAAACTGGACACTGTGAGTCTGAAATATGTTTCTGTTCAGTTCCCTTGTTGAACTCTGAGCCTCCACTTTCATGACTGTATGTCCACAGAGATTATGAGCCTGCTCCACACGTTGATATTCAGCGTGTTTAACATTTTGAACACCTCAATAGATATCAATATCTCAGGTAGATATAGACACCGTAGATATTCAATACTGTCAGTTGTATACATTGTGTCGTGAAGGGAAATTTGATTCAGGGGAAAAAACGCATTTGGCATTGTTTCTGACATGGAAAATACTTGAAATTCACATCCCTAGTTTGGAATGGAGTTCAAAGAAACAACTTTTTGATGAACTTCTTTAAAGATGTTTGTGACATTTAAAAAACCACATGGAAAACAACTGAACCACAAAAGAACTGCTCTTACATTAACTGAAGGTTCATAGTTGAAGCAGTTTGATGGATCAGACTGAACTCTCCTGCTGCAGAAAGTTTAGTTGAAGAGATGTTTGAGGTTCTCATGTCACGCTCACTGATGATGACAGGGTCCGCTCCCCACTACTCATCCGTGTTTCAGCCACTGTGCTGCTCATCCGGTTGTAAAAGGCACCCCGCCACTCTGTCAAGTAGACGGCATGACACCCCTGTCACCTGCCACACTCTTTGATCCACTCTCGTCAGTGTCTTCCACTTGCCCACCTCCTGTCAACTCCCATAGCTCACATCTGAAGTTTTATCCCCTGGGGAAAGAGCAGCAGACAGCAGAGCCCCCTGTCACACACAACTCTGGATGAATTTGTCTTCCTAATGTGTCACGGAGAGCCATTTCTTTTAGCACACTGACTCCTCTTTTTGGACAGTTGTTGAGTGTGACATTTCATACTTACTGGTGCAGAGGATTGCAATCCCATGGGGGCCATTTTTGAGGTGGGCCGGCCACACAGAGGCACAGTTCCGATGCTAAATGAATGATGTGCACATTTGCTGTTTCGTGCAGTGGTCGTGCTTTTTGATTGGCATTGAATAAGTGGCACGGGCATGAATGCAGATGTACTAAAACACATCAAGGAACAATAAACGCATTGAAAAACATTTGGTCTCTGCAGACTTGTATACCTCTCAAACCCCTCCAGCAGGGTTTCTACATACCCGATTAAAGTGTTGATGCAGTGGACTGTCAAGCTCATTTAATTATTCAAGGTTGCATTTCAACATATTGGTAGCTGCAGAGACTCATTCAGTATGTTGTGAGTCCAAAGCTCATGTGGTTTCATTTGTAAGTATCAGGGTGTGCAGGGGTAGTCCATCATCATTCCAACATAGCTCCTGGCAGGGGGGACAGGCCTCAGTGGCAGCTCACTGAGGCAGCTGTTAAAGATGAGGAGGATGAGATGAAATGTGCAGACCCAAAGGGGCTCTCCTTCATTCATCTTTCTTCTGCACTCCTCTCTTGTGCGGCCTCCCCATCCCTTCTTCACTCCCTCTGCCTCTGGCTAATCCCTCTGATTAGGCTAATCAAGCTGAATGTCAGTTTGGGGCAGAACTGGTGGAGGACTGGTGGGTGGAGAGGACAGGACAGGACAGGACAGAGCCTGCTGTGGTGCTGCTGTAATGATGAGTAATGGTGTCTCGAGCAGAAGCAGTGCAGTCACTGGGCTGCCGATGGCAGACCTGGTTTCAGCCGGTTCAGTCTGCTTTGCAGAGCTGATGTTGTGAAGGTATTTTCAGCCCCCATTACATGTGGCAGGTGTGATATGATACAATTACTACTGCAGGAATTCTGTCTGTAAACACATATCTGAATATGGCTGCAGCATCTGTCGGCAGGCATCATGAGGTTCAGAGTCTGAAGTGTCCTGGTCCCTGTCTGTAATACGAGTAAATATTGACCCATAATATTTCAGCGGACTTTGTTTGCATGCAGACAAACAGTCTCTGTCTGCAGAGTGGAAACACTTGGGCAGGGAAACAATCCAGGGAGTCATAAGCTATCATCTGCAACAGTTAAGCCTTTTATTGATCCTTAGAACAAGATATCTTCAAATGAGCACAGATAATAATCAGTGTAAGACGTCCTCTCTCTATTAAACTCTGTTCTTGTGTCTGAGTTGAAAGTGTGACTGTACACAAACACTTGCCAATGACAGAAGATGTCTCTGTCTCATGAATTATCGAGATATTCTGGCTACACCAGAGGCCTTGAAAGATTGGCTCGCAGCTTCAGGGGCTGAATCATGGTGAACTGATAGCTGATGGGCTCTGAGATTGCTGCATGATTGACTTATATTTTTGCAAGTAGAGGTTTTAGCTTGTGTCAGCTGCAAGGACACAAATCAGCCGAACCTTGTTTCGCCCTCCTGGGAAAGAGCAAACGTCTTTCAAATCAGCGAGGACATTTCTCTCTCTGTCTGCTCTCTGTCCCCTCAGAACTGATGTCTCCTCCGTGACATTGCTGTGTGCTTTTACGCAACAGTGTCTGATCTGTCTGATGTTCAGTGAAGCATCAGGCGGCTGTAGCTATCACCACCCGAGTCCAGCCCTCCAGAAGTCTTCAGCTCTTACTCGTCCATGCTCTGCTGAAGGCATTGCTGTCCTCTCAGTTTATCTAATGTCTCAGCAGTACACTTGAAGATCCCGGCCATATTGAAGGACAGAAATAGACCCCCCGTGTGCTCGAACTGGACATTTGGCATGACAGGGACATACACATCTGCAATCAGAGTGTTCACACATGACAGCACTAATTAGGCGTCCTCCATTCACCATTGATTCTCTGCCAAGGCCGTGCTCGAACCTCCTATTACACCTCAGTCATGTTAGGAGAGGAGCTTGTGTTGCATGCTATTTCTTCAGGCAGTTTTATGTCTTTATCATTGATTCACCCTTCTGTAACCCCGCAGTGTAAGCTTGTAAAGTCAGCTGCAACTGTTGCTGTCTCCTTTTCCCCATCAGAATTTTTCTTTCATGCTGCACAGGGAATAAAAGTTTAGGTGAAAAATACACTTGTCAGCAGAAATCTCAGACTCTGCTGCAACACCATCTAATTGTGCTTAACAAGAATTAAATGTTCAGAGTTTTTCATGTATAGACCCGTCAATTCAATATTTTTGCATTGATGTACAGAAGCAGAAAAGTAGCCAGACATCTGCCCTCACCCCCCTTTTTTTCCCAGGACCAAAATAGAGACTTTATGGGAACTGAAATCCCTCTAGCATGCTTAGGGTCCACCCTTGGGTATACTCCAAATGAGATGTGCCCAGAACATCTAGGAAGCTAGGAACAAGGAAGCTTTCAAGAGCTGTCCCGATTACCAGTCAGGACCACTCCAGCAGGCTCTGCTCAGATTGAGGATTCTACCTAAACCCAAATGCTCTCCTTCTTTATGAACAAATGATTGAACCCATATCCTGATCCTTCTAAGAAGAGTAAAGGCTTATTTATACTTCTGCTACGCCATTGATTCGACACAGAAATATAAATCAGCCTTACCAGTGTCACTGCTTGTCTGTCTATGTGGAAGTGCTTTGAACCTGCATTCTTTGTTATTGCCAGCAGAGGGCAGCTCTCATGGTTACTTTAGAAGTCTTGGTGCTTGGATGTCTAAGATGTCCTCCCTTGAGTCATCTCCTGAGGGAAATTTTTCATACCATCCATCCATCCATCCATCCATCCATCCATCCATCCATCCATCCATCCATCCATCCATCCATCCATCCATCCATCCATCCATCCATCCATTCAATTATCTTGACCGCTTATCCCGTTCAGGGTCACTTGGGGCTAGAGCCAATCTCAGCTGACTTCGGGTGGAAGCCAGGGTACATCCTGGACAGGTCACCAACCTATCACAGGGCAAACATGGAGAGACAGACAACCATTCACGCACACACTCACACCTACGGGCAATTTAGAGTGACCAATTCACCTGGTGAGCATGTTTTTGGACTGTGGGAGGAAGCTGGAGGACCTGAAGAGAACCCAAGCATGCATGGGGTGAACATGCAAACTCCACTTCGAACCAGGAACCTTCTTCCACATACCTACACTCTTGAATGCTAGTTTCAAGTCCTCTGTAATAAAGCAGAATTAACATTTTAAGTTATTGTCCCATGTCGTAGGATGCACTCCAGGACACACACTACCACTGTGTACACACTGTGTTGCGTCCGTTAATAGTGCAAAAACAAACAGGCTTTCTGGTGTTAAAGTGAAGTGCTGAAGAAATCCCATTAAAGGGTACACCTAAACCAAGATTAGTGCTCGGATCGGAGTCTTTCAAAATGAGCTGAATTAAGTGACAGAATGGACCCCGTCTGCAGAACCTGTGGCCTAGTTTGCGTACTGTTTCTCATTAAAGGTGCCGAGCTGAGCGGCATCCGTTGTGGCTGCTACAATTACTAGTGGCATAAAACTTATACAACCTGACTTCAAAAACACTGACATATCCCTTTAACTTGAAAGGAAGCATGCTGCAAGTTTTGTTGAGCTCTTTTAAAGGGATTGGTGGATCAAAACTAAGCAAACAGAAAAGTGAAATGACTGAGTGATCAAAGTTCATGCCAATGCCAATGCTAATAGCACATGCAAACACAAACCTGATAAAAATGTATGAACTCCTTGGTCCGCTGTCCCTTATTAATCAAAAGAAGGAATTAACACTGCTTTCAAAGTCTGTCTCATGTTTTAATAAATAAAATACTGTATGAGTTCAAAATTGATTCATGACCTGTGTGAGAAAATGTTCTCAAATCAAGTTCAGCACACTAACACTACATCTTGTCGATGCTTATTAGCTATCTACAATATATGAGTACTCTTTTAAACAAGGTGTTTAATGAAGTTACAAAAAGAACCCTCACAATTTCAGCCTCTGTGCATGATCTGCAGCCTCTCAGTTTCTAGGCACATCATCTATGCAGTGATCTGAGTGGGCAGGGATAATAAGATAGTAAGGCACTTCTCTGATGGGCTGCCCGAGAGTTGTCTGAGGGGGAAGGTGGAGACAGTTGCAGAGATCGATGCAGAGAGGACAAGTTTGTAGAAAGCTCTGCCCACCAACCGGTCAGTTTGTTTAGGAGACATAACGGCCACTGGAGAGACATTAAGTCGTGGTGCTTTGAGATCCAGCTAGCTATAACTAATGCACATCACATCATAAATCAGAGCTTATAACAATTCAAATCAGTCTATTACAATATCATTTTGTAATGATTTTTATTAGAGTAAATATGTGCTTCATTTTGCAGTGCCCTGAAGAGTTGTAAAACATGAAATCAACATGTTCATCAGCTGTTCTAAGACAGACTTTAGTATAAATGTCTTAAAGTATTCAACCTGCACGCTGGACTTTAATGTGCCTAAAGCTAGTTCTGGTTCTAACACTTGAATGCTGCTCCTTCTGTGGTTTTTGAAACCTCTCTGTCTTCCTTTTGAAATCCCTTATAGAATAAATAAAATGTAAGCTTACAGTCTTCCTTGTATTGATTCAGTGTCTTCTTTCTGTCCTTCCAGAGCCTATGCGTGCCTTGCGGGGTCTGACGGCTACAGAGATCCAGCCCCGGCAACTGGCCCTTCAGTGGGAGCCACTCGGCTACAACCTCACCCGCTGTCACACCTACTCCTTGTCCTTGTGCTACCGCTACTCCATGCCAACAGGGGGCAGCGGGGGGAACAATGCCACCGTCAGAGAGTGCCTGTCTGTGGAACGAAACACGTCTCACTTTACCCTCCGAGACCTCCCGCCTTTCCGCCCGATCCACGTGCGGCTGGCGCTGAGCAACCCAGAAGGCAAGAAGGAGAGCAGAGAGGTCACCTTCCAGACAGAGGAAGACAGTGAGTGGGCAGTTTTATCTTTGCTCTTCGTCAGTGTCACAGTTAGTGTCACAAGAAACAACAAAATAATACATTTCTACAACATTTACCAACACATACTTACCCAGCGGATGTTTTCCACAGACATCAGAGTCAGGTTTTAAAACTTATGCTAGTGTGTTGTTTCACTGCTGGGTTTGAGGTAATAAGACGTGCAGGGGCGAGTCCACATGGGTGGCCAGGGGTAACATGGCCACTCTTACGGCCGAATTCCACCGGATCCGTGTCCAGTCCGTCACAGCACCGGATGTGATAGGTTTCTATTCTAGTCATTGTGTTAACTTCTACTGGATCCGCTCAGTTGCGTTCCAGCTGTGTCTCTGATCTGGCAGGTCGGAGTCCTCCAGATCAGATACGCAAGACTTCTATTTTTGCTGGATTCGGAGCATGACGCATCAATCTCAACAGAGCAAATGGAGCAGGACAGGAAGTCAGGCACCAAAACAAAATGAAAACATCCGGCTATTTTTCAGAATAAAACACTCTGTGTTATCACCAGATCGTATTTCACTTAACTACAACAACAAACCGTCATGATGAGCAGTGCCAGGCCTGGAGTCAACAGGTCAGAGGTTTTCAGAGGACCAGAAAGACAACATGGATGAGGAGAGGAGGAAGAGAATCCTTGATTCAGTGATTGCCACAAAGAAAACCTTGGTCACATGACTCCAGCTGTCCGGATCAGACACGGATCTGGTGGGAGTCCCGTGTTAGAATCTGATTAGCTGCCCTTGGTGCCACCCTAAAATTATGATTGGCTGATTGGCTAAAGTGTTAAAATTAAATAGATTTGTATTTAGCATGCCAGAAGATTATTTAGTATATCCCAGTATGAGTAATATGTAACAAGTGTTTATTAAAAAAAACAAACAGGAAGTCATTACAAAATCCCCCTGCATGCAGTATTGTAGTAAGCATGCTATTTTGGCTATTTCATATACGAATGGCAGCTAAAGATGCTAAGATTAGCTTACTTGCTATTCCCATAGACTGTATAAAAAATGGACGTAGTGTCGGTGACGTCACCCATCTGTTTCTGAAGCGCTGTTTTGAGGCCAATCGTCGGCGGGAGCCATATTGGAAATGCTGAACTCAACCTAACTGCTGTCGAGCTAGTGTGAGGTAAAGAGGCGGGCTTTGAGCCTCCTAGCCAACAGCTGCAGTGTTCCCGCCTGTCAATCAAGTCAGCTGTGCCTCTCATAATGGGAAACTCGTAATCTTTTTTTTTATGATCACAGTTTTGTTTATTAGTTTTCACATTTTTACATCATAACACAATAACTGACAGGACACATTATCCACACAGGACAATCCACAGTGACGACAAAGTAATCAGTGAGGCAAAAACAAAGGAATAAGATTACAAATAGACAAGTGACTATGTATATAAATAAAAATAATAACAATAACAGTAAAATTAAATACAAATGATAACAGTATGTAACTTAAAGAGAGGTACGCAGACTTGAAGATAAAATGTGTTGTCTACTATTTACAGATTGTAGTATAATCATCAAAATACCGGGGGCTGTAAGTCTACATCACCAGGCAAAATTAGACCAGTTTGTTCCATTTAAATGGTTTGCAGGATTTTACATTTTTTCATTCAGGGTTCGTTGGGGTTGATCAGCCTAAATTATCAATAAAACAAAATTAAAAGGGTAGCTCTTAACTCGATTAAGTTCTATGGTCCCCCATTCTTCCCTCATTTGGCCCTGTATAGATCTAGTCGGTTTATCATCCTGTAGGTAAGTTCTTCATAAGCTCCAACCACACTTAATTGGGTAAACCATAGGCTAGATGGAGGGAGATCCACCGTTTTCCATTCCCTAACTAGGATCTTATGACCCAGCATGATGGCTGTGTGAATCCATCTTGTATGGGGTTCAGGGATCCCCTTTAAGGGTGTGTGATCCCCCAGTATGTAAAGGCCTGGTAAGTATGGGATGTCTTGCCCCACGACCAAAGTAATACTTTCATGAATTGCTGTTAACCGCCTCTGGACCTTAGGGCAGGACCATAGCATGTGAGTCAGGGTGCCAGGGTCCGCCTCACATCTCCAACATGTCGAGTCTTCCCTTAATCCCATCCTGTGTACTTTTGCGGGGGTCCAGTAAATCCTATTCAGAATTTTGAATTGGACTAATCGGGTCCTTACCTCCCGAGAGGATTTTTTAGGGTTTTTCAAAATAGCGCTCCATTCCTCATCATTAAATGATTTATTGAGGTCAGTCTCCCATATTTGTTTGAGGGAAACTCGTAATCTGTATATCTCTGAAATTGATGCGTCAGAAAAAAATTCACCCCCGCACAGTGTGTGCCGATGGAGAAATGAGCTATCCAGACTACACTTGTCTTTTGTACCAGGCTGTAGACATGTTTATTTCTGCTGTAAAGATCGTCTCTTTGAATTGGTGTGTATGTGGTTTCCGGTACTTCTGGAGCCAGCCTCGAGTGGATCCTTGAGGAAGTGCAGTTTTTAGCACTTCTGCATTGGACTCATATTTTTAGACCGGAGGTTGCCGCTTGGTTATTCCAAGGACACCATCATGTCCACAACACTCACATTAAGCTCGACAGACTGTCATGGATGTATAAAACGGAAGGGACAAATTTCAAAGAGAGATGTAATGATGAAATGTACTACAGTAGAATGAAGGTGTCTGTTACTGTGAGCACAATGTGGGCAGGCAGGTAATGAGACAGCTGAAACTAATCTTGGCTGGACTGATCAATGATACTGGTTGGAGAACACAGAATAGAAAAGTGAAAATCTGACCAGCTGAAATAAAATGAAATAGACAAGGACAGGATCATGAATGAACTCTGTGAAGCTGCAGCATCATTACAGGAAACAGGGATGTGTTTTTATGCATTCACTGAAGCTCCTTACTGTCACAGTTCATCAGCTCTTGCTTCAGAAACTCTCAAATTTCTAGTTTTCTGTGCGTGCTCCTTAATGCTCAGATAATTATTGTGCACTGCTTACACAAATCCATGCCTTTAGTCATCTAATAGCAGCAAAAACACCAATATTGACTAACAAAATAAGCTGGATCAGCGTAACTAAATGGAAGATCAGCCTTTTAAATGGCAACCAGTGGAACATTAATCAGCCCGGGCCACGGCCGGTGGCAAAACGCTAAAATGATTTTGCTTATCTTTGAATTAATATTTTCCTGTGTACATCAGCAGATTAGACACTTTCTAATGCAAATATCCAGAGAAGGTCACACACTTATTGTTATGTGGAATAAGCAGTATTTCTCAGTGTAATTGAATTCCACTCAGGGACATTCTTGACCCTGCAGTGGAGGGAGCGAGAGAGATTTGACGACTATGATATAATAATGCCATCATTCTTTAAAATGCATGGTAGAAATACAGTTTAGTCTTAAAGGAGAGTTTTGCTTCACATTTAATTCCACAGAAGAACATGAAAACACAAAGAATGTGATGTGAAAAAAGACAGCACTCGTTTATCTCCACCTACACGCTCCCGTCTCGCATGCAGGAAATAATTAAGTTGCACAAACAGAGTGGAGCACGGTGTTGTAATTGTATTCATCAGATTTAGTGTTTCGAAAGGGGCAACTTAAAAAAAGCACTGTAAAAAAGAAAAACATGCCATGATTGTTTTTTTTTCCTGCTTTTTGGGATATTCTGAATGTCAGCGCTGATGGAAAGAGTTGTCTTTGAGCCACTGAATGGCAGCCTTTCAATCTGACAGTCCTCCAATCCTCATGTCACAAGAAGAGCCGCAATCACCCTCACAACTACAGTAATTGAGCTGCAGCCGCTGACAGTTCCTCTCGCCTGCTTCCTATTGGGCTCAACAATCAAACCTTGGTGCAGCGTTTTGTTCTGACGGTGTCTCTGCTGCTTGGGCCGGGCAGATTTGGCTCCCTGGGATTGATGGGTACAGCAGGATTTTCTTCTTCTGTGCTCTGCCTCCCTCAGCTTTGACCACCGTGACCTCCCTGCTATCTTTAGAAGTAGAATGTAACATGAAGCCATTTGTTTTCCTTTCATTTAAGAGTTGCAATTATAAAAAACAATGGTGACGCCAGAGTGCAAGAATGAATGTGCGCAGCTTGTTTTCGTATGGATCAATGGAGAGTTTGAGAAGCTGAAAGCAACTGTAGGATCAAGTAATTTAACACAAAGGTAGAGGTAACACAAAAGGCTTGAAAAAAAAAACAGTTTAAAAAGAACATTTTAGAAGAGGAGAAAAAGAAAAGTCAACTTTTAGCCCAGTGAGTTTTTTACTGGTCATAAGTCAGGGGTGGGAAACACTGGGTGACTCACCATACGGTATGATACGATACGATACGATACGGTATAATACGATACAATGTGATGCGATATGATTCGATACAATGTAATGCAATGCAATACGATTCGATTCGATACCATACGATACGATTTGATTCGATACAATGTAATGTAATGCAATGCAATACGATACAATTTGATACGATAAGATTCAATTCGATACGATTCGATTCAGTTCGATTCGGTTTTATACGATATGATATGGGACAATACGATTCTATGCTAAACAATACGATTCAAGGCGAAACAATATGATGTGATGCGATGAGATACGATGCAATAAAATACAATCTGATACCATTTAATGCAAAACAATGCGATGCGATCTGATGCGATGCAATCTGATACGATTCGATGTGATACAAAACTATACGATACAATGCGAAACAGTATGATACAATATGACAACACGACACGATACGATGCGCAATACTTGGCCCACGATAAGAATGATATCAAGAAACTGTGATAATACATATAGGGCCCGATCTACTAAAGGTTTGCTTGCAAACTTGATAGCGCGCGCAAAGCTGACGTACTAACCGGGAGCAAATGGGATTGCGTCTTTCAAATGAGCAAAATAGCACTCGCAAATCATTTAGCGTGTTTGCCTTCATGAATATGCAGAATACATGTAGATCATCAGAACGCGCAAAATACTGGGAGGAGGAGATGCAAATGTATTCATTTAGCACACGCAATGTGATTTATCAAACCTGAAGCAGATAGCGTGCGCTGTATTTGCGTCTATATTTAGCACGTTTGAAAGGCAGGTGCAAACTGGCACAGCGTTACGCACACATGGCTGCGGTCACTGTAAAGCTCATCATAACATCGCTTTACAACATGCCCGCAAAAGCTGGGCTTACAAGCATTACTAAATGTTTTAGTCAATCAAACCAAGAGAACAAAATAATAATAATAATAAAACAACACTAATTCAAAGCAGTTCAGCACCACGGATAGCGACCGCATCATTCTGACACCCACTTTAACTTTTTCAACTAATGAGAGCACAGTAGGTCACTGTATCAACAGATATACAGTTTAGTAAAATTGGCACAGCGGCCCACATGTTCACATACAAACAAAAAATCAATATGAAGTACTCGGCATACTCACCACTGTCTGGACGAGCCTTAAGCTCCGCTGACTTGTCCACGATGCCCTATATGTCCATTTTCTTTGATCTGTCATTCTCAATAGATAACATGACATGTCCACTCAGTCTATTCTGTCCCATCGTGCTCATCAAGGGTTTTTTAGTTAGTTTTAACTTGGAGAATGAGCGCTCACTGAGCTGCGCCAGGCAGCTTGGTGTAACTCCTCATCTCGTGCTTGCAGCAGTGTGTTGGGGTGAATTGACTCAAACATGTTCCCAGTTCCATTTAAGCTGGTGAATCTTTGGGACAGTTGCTGGATGATGATATCAGGCATTAAAAACGTTCACCCGAAAGTTGCTCCCTGGGACAGTGAGGCGAATGTCTTGCAAGAGTGGCAGACTAAGCCTCATCAAATCGCTCTCTAAACTCCATCAAAACACTGATGGCGTTTTGGAGTAGAGTAGATGCGTTTATTTCATCTGCAGATCTTCTGTTTTTTCTCACATCATTCACCTTTTCACAGATGGCCTCCCAAATCACGTTTCTAACGCTGAGATGTCTCTGCTGGAGTTCACCGATGTGTTTATTTCCCTCCTCCACAAAGACCTCCAACTCCATGGCTTCAAACTTCATTTATCCCTTAAGACCACTCTGTTCTCTCAAACTCTCCATGGTGACAGCCGATAGCACACGCAAAATCCTCATTAAAATAGGGCGGCCCGCACCACTTTTGCACTCGTTATCATTTGCACACACAGTCTTAGTAGATCACCCGCAACACGCCCAGAAATAACACGTGCAAAATTATTATTTGCACACGCAAATTACCGCTCGTTATTTGGGATCTTAGTAGATCAGGCCCTGAGTGCAAAAGATTGATGTAACGATATATCGCGATATTTAACTGAAAAATAAAGACTACTCATTAAAAAGCAGGAAAGTGCAGGATTCATGTATTTATTAACTGAACTCTGGTTTCACTGAGATGAAACAATGTTCATGTTTTGGTCAGTAAGTTAAATTTAGAGCTTTGAAACAACTGTTAGTGTAAAAACGAGACATTTTCAAGAAATGTCCCATTATTAATGATATACATTTCAATAAACAAAGGATAAAATGCAGGAAATACAATGCCGTTGAGGGGACCAATCACAGGGCTTGCAGTCTGGGTCAATTTGACGCGTAGTTACCAAGGGAGAGGTTCCGGTGGCTGGTGGTGAGGCTTTCAGCAGTGTGTCTGCCCCCTGGTGGCTGGCTGCAGTATAGGTCAAAAAATCCGTCTCCCCCATTCATTTCAAACTTAAAAAATAAATACACGTCGTACGAATGTTTCTCACATCCATATGTTGTGGTGATATGTAGCTAGTATTTGAGTGTTTTGTGTTCAAGGCCTCTTTTTCCTGAAAAGTTCCTTTTTCGTTAGTTATTAGAGTTTAAAAAACGGGGTGAAACTTTAAAGGACACACAGCGTCTTGTGACGTTACGCTGTAAGGCGGAGCTTATTACAGTGGCTTCACAGGCTCTGGCTGCACAATGGCGGCGCCCTGGAGCAGGATTTTTTGGCTTCAGAACCGTACAACGGGAAGAGGCGGAGCAACACTGTCCATTTTTATTTACAGTGTATGGTAGTTACATGTTGGAGGAGGTGCACGTCAGCTACGTGCATAGGCCTCTTATATGTGTATATTTTTGTCATATGTTTTACATATATTGTAAATAAATCACATCTCTGATTGGTGCATTTATCCCCAAAGCATTACTACCATAATAAACTGCTCCAAACTACTTAGTTTGTTAGACCCCTTAATAAGAAAAAAAATGTAGGCCACAGATTTTTGAAGTATCACCTTTAAGATGACTCTCACCGGTACAGCTCGCTTGGTTATAATTTTTTTTAAGTGTAAGTGCTGGCAGGTTGTTATAACCAAGTGGTAGTGCAAGGCCCCGGAGGCAACAATCCACAGGGGGTGATTATTTATTCTCAGTGCTTATTAAACTCTATGGTTCTTCAGGCACCCAAAAAAAAGAAGCCGTCCTGTGAGTAGAAGCATCTCATTAAGCCAGAATTTGCAGGGAAACACTCAGGCAGTTCGCAGGTTGGATTACTTTGCTGTTTTCTGTCAGTAAGGTGCTAAAGAAGAGAAATCTGCTGTCATCCTCTCAGACACGGTGCTCTGTTATCAGACAGTAGAAGCCAGAATCTCAATCCATCCTGAGGGCTGGTAGCAAGCCAGTCCACAGTTTCCTCTCATCACCTCCCCTTTGCTCTATCTCTGTGATCCCACATTCTTTGTCCTCCCCCTTCCCTCCCTGGCCCTGTGCCTCTTTTCGCTCTGTCAAAGGTGTTTTTACCCCCCCGGTGTGTCGGCCCAAGAGTCCATTAACTTGAGACCCGAGTGGACTGTTTGTTTCAGAGAAGGTTGTTTTTCTCTCCTCCTGCAGTTCCTGGCGGCATTGCTCCAGAGTCCCTGACCTTCACCCCGCTAGATGACATGATCTTCCTAAAGTGGGAGGAGCCTGTCGAACCCAATGGTCTCATCACGCAGTACGAGGTAACACACCTTTTTAGTTATGCCAAAGAAAAATCCACAATGCACAAAGATGCGTCTGCTTTCATATCTCACACTAATCCTCCGCAGGTGTAGGATGTTATTTTCCCCTTGCCAATATCAGTTTTCTTCTCTCTCCTTCAGAATAATGACTCGAATGAAGGGAAAGTCTCTCTGCTCCCTTTAAAGACTCCCTGTTTGTGATTTCCCCCAGGCTTGTTTTTCTGTTTCTCGCCCGAACGCTGGTAACACACATGAGCCTGAGCCACTAGAGTGGGGAGAACCCACTTTTCACAGTTCATGGGATTTACTGTAAATGTTCATATGCTAATGAAGCTGAGGCCCAGGCTTCAGGCTGTAATTACATGGGGGACAACTGCTCTAATTACTTATTTGCCTAAGAGATGCCTCCACAAGGGGGCACATTTAAATGTTTCTAATTAATTATTGATGGCCTCAAATCAACCCAAAGACCTTTGTAGAACTAGCTTTGCAGCTTTTTTTCTGAAGGTAGATGTGAAGACACACAATAGCTGAACACATGGTCACCTGATTGGGAGAGAAACTAGTTTCCTTTCAGAAGCAGGAGCTCAGACGGCGAGGAACCAGGAAGAGAATTAAGTGGAGCTGTAACCTCGCTCGGCATACAGATGAAGTGGCCTTGCCCCTAACCTTGCAATTATGTCTGCTCTGCATGTGAAACACCAGATTTCTAAGACAGGCTCATTGTCAGTGTTTGAGAATCAACTAAGTATCTGCTGATACACAGAGAGGGTTCGTTACAACATACGGGAAGGTGCCTGGTTGATCTCCATGCAGCCTCGACACACTGTTCGTAGAGCGGAAACACAAAGTTTCAGATTGGTTTGATGTATTTCAGAATCTTGATATCACAGCTGCTGCTAAGCCCAAAGCTTGTTTTCACCACTGACAGGCTCAGACTGTCATTGAAGTCTGAAAACATTAAAGGAAGGAGTCCTACAGGGAGAAACCTTTTGTTCAAAAGTTAGATTTTTTTACATTTAAAGACAGCAGAGATACGGCTCTCTGCAAAGCCACCAAACTCCTTTAACCTCAACCTTTCACATCACAGGAGTTGCTTTTCTGTCTCTGCTTCAACAGGTTTGTTTCTGTGTTGTTGAGTGACTTTGGTGTTTAGTGGAACTACAAGTATTTGTGTTACACATGAAGATAGTGTGTGGACAGCGTCAGCTTTAGACCTGACTTTCCTTTATCCTTCAGGTTAAGTGACTCTTGTCTGTTGAGTCTGGTTGCTTTTAGGTTGCACAGGGGTGGAACATTTCCATTAAATTTCTTGAAAGTTTCTGGAAAATTCCATGGGAGGTTAAGTTTGGGAATTTTGGAAATATTCCAAATTGGAAACTTTCCATGGGCATTTATGGGAATGAACTGTGAATTGAGGGTAATGTAATGGGAAGGTATCATATTAAAGGATAAATATTTGTTTTGTTATAAGCAGATATCCATCCAAAATAATACAATTATTTTGCCAATCAGAGATGGACCGGAGACAGATCTGGTGGAAGTTTGGGTCACACCTACGCACAATTTAGAGTCACTATCATCCTGATGAGCATGTCTTAGGACTGTGGGAGGAGAGAACTCCACGCAGAAGGCTCCTGAGGATCCTTCTTACTGTGAGGCAACAGCGCTAACCACTGCACCACCGTACGCTAATTCACTTGTGAGAAATCCAGATATCACAGATTAAGCTTGCCTGTCAATATCTCTGGACGGTTGGAGTAAATGCTTTCCCCTGGAAGACAACAACATGACCGCGGATACAGTACAGGCCAAAAGTTTGGACACACCTTCTCATTCAATGCATTTTCTTTATTTTCATGACTATTTACATTGTAGATTCTCACTGAAGGCATCAAAACTATGAACGAACACATGTGGAGTTATGTACTTAACAAAAAAAGGTGAAATAACTGAAAACATGTTTTATATTCTAGTTTCTTCAAAATAGCCACCCTTTGCTCTGATTACTGCTTTGCACACTCTTGGCATTCTCTCGATGAGCTTCAAGAGGTAGTCACCTGAAATGGTTTTCCAACAGCCTTGAAGGAGTTCCCAGAGGTGTTTAGCACTTGTTGGCCCCTTTGCCTTCACTCTGCGGTCCAGCTCACCCCAAACCATCTTGATTGGGTTCAGGTCCGGTGACTGTGGAGGCCAGGTCATCTGCCGCAGCACTCCATCACTCTCCTTCTTGGTCAAATAGCCCTTACACAGTCTGGAGGTGTGTTTGGGGTCATTGTCCTGTTGAAAAATAAATGATCGTCCAACTAAACGCAAACCGGATGGGATTGCATGTCGCTGCAGGATGCTGTGGTAGCCATGCTGGTTCAGTGTGCCTTCAATTTTGAATAAATCCCCAACAGTGTCACCAGCAAAACACCCCCACACCATCACACCTCCTCCTCCATGCTTCACAGTGGGAACCAGGCATGTGGAATCCATCCGTGCACCTTTTCTGCGTCTCACAAAGACACAGTGGTTGGAACCAAAGATCTCAAATTTGGACTCATCAGACCAAAGCACAGATTTCCACTGGTCTAATGTCCATTCCTTGTGTTTCTTGGCCCAAACAAATCTCTTCTGCTTGTTGCCTCTCCTTAGCAGTGGTTTCCTAGCAGCTATTTGACCATGAAGGCCTGATTCGCGCAGTCTCCTCTTAACAGTTGTTCTAGAGACGGGTCTGCTGCTAGAACTCTGTGTGGCATTCATCTGGTCTCTGAGCTGCTGTTAACTTGCGATTTCTGAGGCTGGTGACTCGGATGAACTTATCCTCAGAAGCAGAGGTGACTCTTGGTCTTCCTTTCCTGGGTCGGTCCTCATGTGTGCCAGTTTCATTGTAGCGCTTGATGGTTTTTGCGACTCCACTTGGGGACACATTTAAAGTTTTTGCAATTTTCCGGACTGACTGACCTTCATTTCTTAAAGTAATGATGGCCACTCGTTTTTCTTTAGTTAGCTGATTGGTTCTTGCCATAATATGAATTTTAACAGTTGTCCAATAGGGCTGTCGGCTGTGTATTAACCTTTGTGTTTTTGTGTGGGTGTTTTGCTGGTGACACTGTTGGGGATTTATTCAAAATTGAAGGCACACTGAACCAGCATGGCTACCACAGCATCCTGCAGCGACATGCCATCCAATCCGGTTTGCGTTTAGTTGGACGATCATTTATTTTTCAACAGGACAATGACCCCAAACACACCTCCAGGCTGTGTAAGGGCTATTTGACCAAGAAGGAGAGTGATGGAGTGCTGCGGCAGATCACCTGGCCTCCACAGTCACCGGACCTGAACCCAATCGAGATGGTTTGGGGTGAGCTGGACCGCAGAGTGAAGGCAAAGGGGCCAACAAGTGCTAAACACCTCTGGGAACTCCTTCAAGACTGTTAGAAAACCATTTCAGGTGACTACCTCTTGAAGCTCATCGAGAGAATGCCAAGAGTGTGCAAAGCAGTAATCAGAGCAAAGGGTGGCTATTTAGAAGAAACTAGAATTTAAAACATGTTTTCAGCTATTTCACCTTTTGTTGTTAAGTACATAACTCCACATGTTCATTCATAGTTTTGATGCCTTCAGTGAGAATCTACAATGTAAATAGTCATGAAAATACAGAAAACGCATTGAATGAGAAGGTGTGTCCAAACTTTTGGCCTGTACTGTACATCAATGTCACATTCAAACCAAGGAACCTTTAAACCACCACAAACCTTTAGTGTCATCATTAGAAGAAAGGGTTGCATGGGTAATTTTTATAAATAAAGACGTTTCATAAATCTTCACTACACACTTAAATGTATGCATCAAACCACAGCAGTGTATTTATTCCTCCTTGTCATGCTCTGTAGTAATTATATTTATAACTAATCCATGAATCTGTGTTAAATAGGGCCCGCAGAGTTGTAGAACAAGGATATGACACAGAGTCTACCTGAGTCTGATTATCAGCAGCTAACCGCACCATGAGATTTATTAGATCAGCGCTGCGAGATGACATCGTTTTGCAGTAGTCTCAAGATTAATTGAGAGGCGTTTCTCATGAGAGAGCCTTTAAATAAAATGCCATCCAAATTCAATCTCCCAGGTGGTGTGAAAAATGAGCTATGGGCTGTGTAAAACATATTACTGATAGTGCACAGGCTCGTACAGCACTGACTTAAGAATGCTTTAGAATGGGGAATACTTTAAAGGCCTCGTTCGAACACGGGCCAAGGGTAAAACCACAAATCTCACTTTGGCTGAACTCTGTTTCTCTGAATGTGCTACAGCTCCTTTACATGAAGTGATGTCGAACATCCAGTTCAGTCCAGAGGGAAGTGTCTCAGCGAGGATTAGCCATAAAATCAATGATATTGTCGTCACAATGTTTGAATTCTTTGTCATTTAGTGTGGTACTGATTGTCACATTCTCTCAGGATGAAAACCTTTCTAATACCTCAATCGCAACATTTATGAGAGGAGTCCAGCTGCAGACCTCCACTCTCAGCCGGCTTAACGGCACCTCCGATGTGAAAAGGAAGCTCCCCTCCATCGTAGGATGGAAGATATGCAAATCTAATCCTCCTTTGCGGTCTCAGCCGTCTGATAGGCTCCTCCACCTCCAGCTCCTCCTCCTCTATCGACTTTTACTCAGACGCTGTCACTGCCCTGTGTCATATTTTCGGACAAACAATCTGCATGTTTTTTTCATCACAAACATATTAAAGTTTTAGAACACAGAAAAACAAGTCTTGATCTCAAACTGGGCGTCCCCATTGTAATAGAGTAAGCTACTCATGTCAAGCAGCTAACGAAATGCATTGTAGCTTTCATGACAAAACGACACAACAGGCTGGTAATTTTCTCCGTCTGTAATCATCTGACTGAGTCATTGTCTCTGATCACTCAGACCAATCACAGCCTTTTCTCAAACTACCACCGTCCATTTAAACACGTCTCCCCTCTCACTGATTCTTGCTACATCGATGCTGCTCACACTCTGCCGCTGGCAAAGCTTTGTCTCCAGCACCCCGGCCTCCTCCCCCTCCTCCTGCTCTGAAAGCTTTGTTCCTTCCCTTGTAGGAGATTTAGAGTTGCACTCATTGGAAAGCCACAGCATGCTGCTTGGATAACCAGAGGAGCATCCCAATAAGTTGAGCCACTTGTGCCAAATATGACAGTTTATCCATTTGGCAATAAAAGATTAATGAGGAGATGAGTGTCCCTGACTGATCTTAAATTAGGAAGAAGTTTGTTAAATGTTGCCTGTCCATGTTGGCATTTAAAGCTAGGGTTGGTAGTCACGGAAAACTAGCATGAATTACGGCTCGTCATCCCTACAGCGTCCGGACGGACACTAGAATATACATTTTCTGTAGGACTTACTAAAAGTCATTAATTCCTTTGCTTGTCAGAGCCCTTGTAGAGGAGTTTATGTACTGCATTGATCACATGTTGCATTAAAATACCAATTTCATTACAACACCAACTGTACATACAGTATACCTGCTTAACGTCAACATGTTAGAAACAGCAGCTATGAGAACATTAGCATCAGTAACCTCACACTGCTTGATTTTCCCGTTTCCAGATCAGCTACCAGAGCATTGAATCCTCAGACCCGGGCATCAACGTGCCAGGTCCTCGCCGCACAGTGTCCAAGCTGAGGAACGAGACCTACCACATGTTCTCCGGCCTCCACCCTGGGACCACCTACCTGGTGTCGGTGCGGGCCAGAACTGCCAAGGGCTTCGGCCAGACTGCGCTCACCGAGATCACCACCAACATCTCAGGTGAGGCCTTTTACCATACTATTGTGCGTGTTGCTATCTTTGTGAGCACCACTTGGTTTTTTAAAGGGTGTTTTGGACTGCACATGTGGTGTGATGAGGTGCTGTGTTGGTGCAATGAAAAGAAACACAAAACACATGATGTGTAATCCCAAATAATCTCATCTTCACTGATAAAAACAAGCATTTTATGGTTTTTCATAGTGCAGAGAGACTTACCAAAGCTTGAATCCAAACTTTTCATTAATCTGCTTCATGACTTTGGTCTTTCAGAATACTTTCTGCTCATGCACTGCAAACAAATCACTTAAAATATCTATTTATTTGGGGTTCATATTGATACAGTACGCCAGATTGCAACCAATAAATGACTTGCTACTGAAGGAAATTGTTTCTCACCTGAGACAGATGTCTGGGCAGTGCACAGCTAAAACCAAATGCATGTAGTCATCATCAGTCTGAGAATCCTGTGGTCCAGGTTATGTAATGTAATTTAGTTTTCATTCAGAGACACACCGGTCATCCAGCCTCAAGTACCTGACGGCAACATAAAAGATGAGCTAGACTCCACTGCTGGAGAAAGGGAGTAAAACAGCTGAGCTGTGTTCTCCTGTGGGTGATATTCAAAAAACCCAGACATGGCTGAGTTTGAATTGTTTCAGGGAAGTTAATATTTGCGAGATGTGTTTAACCCACTGGAATAAACTGAAGTATCCTGTGTGATATTTATCTATGTGTCAGGGTTAGCCGTTAGCATCTGCTTGTGATAGCGTTTGTTAACGATGTTGCTTGAAAGATCCTGTGAGAAGTTTTAGGATGGTAATGAAACAGACAGGGATGATCAGTGATGCCTCTTTGATCTGAAAAATCTCACCAAACCATCCACCAGATAAAGGAAAGATAATCCCTTTATTGTAATTTTCAATACCTGTAACCACTGGTAAAAAGTCAATCAATCAATCTTATTCAAATGGTGCACAAATCCCAACAAATGTTCCCCTCAGACTCTTTCCAAACAGAGCAGGTCTAGACTGACTCTATGTTCTATTATCAACGAAGACCCAACATCAAGACAGGATAAGATCCAGTCCCATCTTACAGACAGGACTCAGTCTAATCTCATCTTAATCCACCATGAGCAGAGCACTTTGCAGCTTTTAGAAAGTTACAGTGGCAAGGACAAACTTCCTTTAACAGGCAGAAACCTCCAGCAGGACCAGACTCATGTTAGACACACATCTGCTGAGGCTGTGTTGGAGAGAGGGATAGAGGGAGATGAAGAGAGAGAGAGATGATAGTGGTGAGACAAACAGTAGTAGTTGTAGCAGCTGGAGTCTGGCACGTCCACAGCAGCAGAGATCCAGAGGAACCTACGAGACAAGGGAGCTCAGGGACTCCAGAAAGGTCTATGGTTAGTGACTTTAATAGGAAAGGAAGGTGTCTGCCTTCCGGACCCTGACTGGTAGATGATTCCAAAGGAGAGGGGCCCGAAGGATAGATAACTGAAGGCTCTACCTCCCATACTATTTTTAGAGACTTTCGGTACGATGAGCAGGCCTGCATGCTGGGAGCGTAGTGTTCTAGAGGGGTGATAGGGCACTATGAGCTCTTTAAGAGGGTAGGTGTCAGACCAGGTGAAAGCCGGTCAAAGTGAGTGACATGGTTGGCTGTTAGATGATGATGGGACTTTTCATCTGAAAACACATCTTACACATGCACAGGACATTGAAAGAAAAAAGGGTATTACTTTGTCCACAAGGGGCGCCAAAGTCAACACAGACAGAAAGATCCTCACAGGAGCTTTAAGTGTATAAAGTAAACCATTGTCCTGCATGTTTGTGTGTGATGCATCGGTAACTGTAGGGTAAGATCAACGTATGGAATAGTAAGATTAAATAGTAATAACAAATTATAATCTCTGCTGCTATTGTATGTAGATCATGTGGAGTTGAGTCACAGTGACAGCAGCATTTTTAGTACAAATGATATTTTCTCTCAAAACTGTGATTTCACTCAAAGCTCAACAGCAGATAGGAGAGCTGCCTGAGTAATGACTTGTTTTTTCCTCCTTTTGAAGAATGTTTGATGAAATTACACATATACTTTTGAATTATACAAATTGTCTTCATTTCCTCTCAGTCTTTCTCAGCTTTCAGGCATGCATCGCTGTCTTTGATGGAATAACAGCAGACCTGAATTATAGTGGAACTCACATGTTCACTTTAAATGGTTGGAGTGAAAAGCAGCTTTTTTTTTTTCCAGCCCCACAAACAGCCTCTATGTTTATCATTCAAAGGAGACACAGCGGCAGAGAAATTAGAGCAGCAGTGTTTGTGAGTGAAAGGATGCCCGTATAGATCTTGAGATTCAAACGGGGAAAAAAGATGTCTGTAGGGAGAGCTAAAAAACACTCTCATCTACAAATGTGTACCTGCAAGCTGCTCCGCTAATTATGGTTGCTTAGATGAAACAGAACAGGCTGTTGTGATGTTTTCCCATAAGAAAAATACTAGGATTAAGGTGGGTACAGGAGGATCTATCCTTTATTTTAAATAAATCACACAGGAATAGTAAAGGTAAGGCTCCCAAACAAATCTGCAGATACCACAGCCCCCATTTCAATACAAACCTCTCAGCACTGGAAGAGAGTCTGGTTTTAAAAGTATTACAATCTGCAGCTATTCCAAGCCTTTTGGTGTTGTTTGAATGCCTCAAACGGCACATGCTAATCCATAAAAATCTCTTTAAACTTGTTATTTTTTACTTCTATACCCAGAAACCAAAGCAGAAGTTTGGTGACTTTGCAAAAATTGTATATTGTCTATCAAAGTCATCGTCTTTGAAAAGCAATCGATCAATCAATCAATCAATCAATCAATCAATCAATCAATCAATCAATCAATCAATCAATCAATCAATCAATCAATCAATCAATCAATCAATCAATCAATCTTTATTTGTATAGTGCCAAATCACAGCAAACGTGATCTCAAGACTCTTTTACAAACAGAGCAGGTCTAGACCACTCACACCCAGACTATGTTAAATTATGAACAGAGACCCAACACCAAGACAGCATAAGACTCAGTCTGACCCCACCTTAATCCACCATGAGCATTTCACCTCGCAATATTTAGCTAGTTACAGCAATGAGATAAAACTTCCGTTTAAGGCAGTAACCACGAGCAGGACCAGACTCATGTTAGACTCATGTCTGCTGAGACCGAGTTGGGGTTGGAAAGAGGAATAGAGGAGAATAAGAGAGAGAGGGAGTGGTGATAGTGATGAGACGAGTAGTAGAAGTAGCTGTTGCCACTGGAGTCCAGCACGTCCATATCAGCAGGAGGATGTCTACGTCAGCTCAGAGGAACCTACAAGACAAGGGAGCTCAGGGACTCCAGAAAGGTCTATGGTTAGTAACTTTCAATCGGATAGGTAGAGTTAGAGTAAAGTATGTGGTTTCCTGGGTTTCTGCAGCCAGCCTCAAGCTGATTCTCGATGAACTGCAGTTTATAACACTTCCACATGGGCTTCAAATTTTGAGACCGTAGGTTGCCGCTTGGTAATAACCTGATACACAGCTCCAGCATGCAGAGACAGGCAGAGCAGCTGCAGCTCCACTCTCTGCCAGTGGCTCCACACTGCCAGAGCTCTGCCTTTGGAGTAAGAGATGAACAAAAAGCAATAAATGCATAATGTAAAGTGTCACATAATATCTCCAACTGGCAGGGAATTTTAATTGGAGTGGATCAACAAAGAAGAGTTCCTGTGGATCTTTTGAAATGCTGAATGTATGCTGAGAGGGACCGCATAAAAAAGGAGTTTATGGGGGAAAAACAAAAACCATGCAGCTACGGTGGCTCTTTCATTTATGAACATGATGCCATCTTGATAAGACTTGCAGGTGATCAAACAGTTTTGCAATCATGGGAAATTGCATTTGGAGGTCACACTGGAGAACACTTCAACCTCTTAATGCCTGCTTTTTGAGAACAAATTACTGTGTTGTATGTTTTACTTTTGAATGTTTCTACTTATCAAAAACCACTTCCAGCTTTAGCAGCTATTATGTAGCATGGTTACAGATCACACCCTCCTGAACAGGTGTAATGACAGGGGCAGTAATGGGTCTTACTGTAACTTCAGGTCTTAAGTATGTTATTGCAAAACATTCAGAATGGTTTGCTTGCCACGCACTCATCTTCTCGCGACTTGATTACTGTAACTCACTTCTAACTGGAATCAACAAAAAACACTCACCAGCCTCCAAACACTCCAGAACGAGCAACTCGGCTTCTTGCTGGTTTCAACAGACAACATCACATCACCCCAGCCTTAGCCTCCCTCCACTGCCTTCCTGTTACTGTTAGATTTTAAGATTTTACTGATCACTTTTGAAGCATGCACGGTTCTGGCTCCAAGCTATATTTCAGAACTTTTAACACCATATGAGCCAACCCTCGGCCTTAGATCCTCGGGTGGGAACTGAGGATGGGCATTTAAAGCCAAAATACTATTCCATAATCATTGGCATCTATTTGCCGATTATTCAAATACCCTAGACGCTCTTTAGCCACCGTCTGGCGGGCATACCGTATTACAACCAGGCACCGGTAACAACAATGAAAAATTTTACTTTTAAAATGAGAAAATAGTCAAAGTAACTATTTGATATTTAATAACGAATGAATATTTGAAAATCATTGCACATCCCTGGTGGGAACCTCCTGGCTGCTCCAAAGGCTAGGCTTAAATGTAAAGGGGACTGAGCATTTTCAATAAGAGCCCCTAGACTTTGGAACGGCCTGCCAGAGGAGATAAGGCTGGCAGAATCTGAAACATCTTTTAAATCTCTTCTTAAAACTCACTGTTATAGACTTGCCTTTATGTGATGTCACCATCTTCTTACTGCCTTTCTTTATCATTTTAAGTTCTGTTGCATCTTATTTTCCTTACATTTTTTTACTCTCTTCGTATCTCATATACAGCCATTATTCCTTCTATTTAAAGCTGGGGTTGGTAGTCAGATTTAGATCCACTTTTTGTTATACTGGTTAAAATGATCTTTATGTCCCGATGGCAATCAATAAATAATTTGTTCTTAAAAAAGAGTGAAAAAAAAAAGCTGCTATCTACAGCAGGAGTAAACCTGGGAAAACACCAACCAATCCCTGCCATCAGGAGCCAAATGATGAAACCAATCAAATCCCGTCCTGCCGTTCTGCCCGCCTCCTGCAAAGCGTACATTTCATGTTTGTGTTTTTAACTTTCACTATGAGAATGTTTTGGTGTTTTCTTACCGCTGAGTGAGACATGAGTTGATGTAGTGCAAAACACAAACCATGTGCTGAGGACCGGTTTTGAATCATGCTAGTTTTCCGTGACTACCAACCCTGACATCAGCAGGCACTGCAGGCTGATCTGCTAAGTTTTATTTAAGAAGCACTTTTCACAGACAACAGTCTTAAATTACAATTGGAGTGGTGCAAAGAGTGGATCTCAGAGTGTAAGAGGTTTGGTGCTACGGTCTCAAACGCTCCATCACTACAAGTCTTTAGCCGTGCTGTGGGAAAGACATCAGCTGTAGGGAGCTGGACCTGAGTAGACTGGGTTACGATTGGTGCAGTGTGGAGTGTTCACTTTGTGTTAAACAGCAGCAGGATTATCCAGAGAGGTCTTTTCAGTTTCAAAACAAATGGAGCCATTAAAACTGTTCAAAGTGTTTAAAGCACCTCATAAAGCAGTTCTCTTCAACACGGCCTTCAGGGGCTGCCAGACAAGCTGCTGTTAACTCAGCTGAATTTGATCATTACATTAATTCCAGACATCTTTTTGGATTACACAGACAAAGGGTGAAACTCAAAGAAAGTAGATCCCCGGATGACGGTGAAGGATGGTGAGAATCTCAGGCTGTGTTAGAGAAGTGAAGACTTCAGCTGAGTTCAGCATCGTGCAGATTCTATACAGGTGTGGAGCTCATTCTAGTACCATCTGTTATCACAGCACTGTACATTACACACATTAACCTATTAGAAAGAGATAAAGCCTTTGACCTCAGCCTGCGCTGGCAATGATAGCTTTGAGATACGACTGCATCTGCTGCCTGAGATCTGAGAAGTCTTTTCAATCAAACCAGCTCTCCACACGGCTTATTTACTTAACAGTATGCCACAGTTTTCTATAAATGTGCAGTTGTAATGTAATGAAGGAGAAAAGGGTTAAAAGTGTCACTGTCACCTGGTTTGACTTGTATATATCCAGCATGCTTTGCACAGCGAAGTGGCCAAATTTGCTTCTTCGAGCGACATCTATCACAAACCAATAAAATACCTCTCTGCATATTAAAGTGGAACATTATTCACACCAGTGTGTAGGCATAGATCTCTTTTAAGATGATTAAAAGTATTAAAAGTTCATCTTACACACTAGATTTTGCAACAACCTCAAGTCAACTCAACTCAACTTTATTTATAAAGCACTTTAAAACGACCACAGCCGGAACAAAGTGCTGTACATAAATAGACAAACAACGCAGGCATAAAAACAATTCAAACACAGGATAATAAAACAATTAAAACAATAAAACAATAAATAAAAACAAACCATAAAACACTAAAACAGGAGCAGAGTCTCATGCAGGGTTGAAAGCCAAGGGATAAAAATGGGTTTTAAGATGAGTTTTAAAAATGGACAGTGAGGAGGCTTGTCTAATGTGGAGGGGAAGCTCATTCCATCATTTTGGAGCAGCAACAGAAAAAGCTCTATCCCCTCTCAGCTTCCGTTTTGCTCTGGTACCTCCAAGAGCAGCAGATCAGCTGACCTGAGGCACCAAACAGGAGCGAAGGGGTGAAGGAGCTCAGAGAGGTAAGGCGGGGCCAGACCATTTAAAGATTTAAAAACAAATAACAGAATCTTAAAGTGGACTCTGAAGTGCACAAGGAGCCAGTGAAGGGAGGCCAGGATCGGAGTAATGTGCTCCCTCTTACGTACTCCAGTTAAGAGGCGAGCGGCTGCATTTTGCACCAACTGGAGACGTGCAAGGGAGGACTGACTAACTCCAATATAAAGTGTGTTACAGTAATCCAGCCGAGAAGTAATAAAAGCATGGATTACTGTCTCAAAGAGCTGCTGTGCAAGTAAAGGCTTCACCTTTGCCATCTGCCTAAGCTGAAAAAAGCTGGACTTCACTACAGAGCTAATTTGACGATCCAATTTAAAATCACTGTCCATCTTAAAACCCAAGTTTGAGACTGTTGGCCTCAAATCATCTGCCAACCATTAGTTTCCACCTCAAACAGCCTCATCCATCCATCCGTCCATTTTCTTCCGCTTATCCGGGGTCGGGTCGTGGAGGCAGCAGTCCAAGCAAATTGACCTAGACATCCCTCTCCCCAGCAACACTCTCCTCCTGGGGAATCCTGAGGCGATCCGAGATCGGGTGGGATATATAATCCCTCCACCGAGTTCGGGGTCTTCCCCAGGGTCTTCTCCCAGTTAGAAGACCCAGAGAAGACCCTCCTCTAAAGGGAGGCGTCCTTATCAGATGCTCGAACCACCTCAGCCAACTCCTTTCGACATGAAGGAGCAGCGGCTCTACTCCGAGCTCCCTTCAAATGTCCAGACACCCTTCAGAGGAAACTCATCTCAGCCATTTGTATCCAAGATCTTATTGTTTCAGTCAGGACCCACAGCTCATGACCATAGGTTTGGGTTGGAACGTAGACCAACTAGTGAATTGAAAGCTTTGCCTTTTGGCTCGGCTCCCTCTATCCCACAACGGTCCGGTACAACGTCCGCATCACTGCTGACGCTGCACCAATCTGTCTCCATTTTACCCCCACTCGTGAAGACCCAGAGATACTTAAACTTCCCGACTTGGGGCAAGGAATCACCCCCCGCCAAGAGAGGGCAATCCACCATATTTCGGCGGAGAACCATGGCCTTAGACTTGGAGGTACCAACTCTCATCCCAGCTGCTTCGCACTCAACCCCACCAATGCCTGCAGAAGGTCCCAACTTGAAGTAGCCAACAGAACCACATCATCTACAAAAAGCAGAGATGAAATTCTGAGCCTCATCCATTTTTACATAATATAATGAATAAATATGTGTCGGATACAGCCCTGAATTATTACATCCATTCCTCCATCCCTCCGTATGTCCTGTACCTATTCAATCTGCTTCAGAGGGTGGCCTGTGTAGGACTCACAGCTGTCAGATGTTCCACCTGCAGTATCACATGCTCTCCCCGGGCTGTCGGAGAAGCCCAGCAGGAAGTCGTCTCATGCTCCGAGTTCTTGTAGCGAGCATGAAAACGTAATGTGGCACTGTTAGTCTTTTCATAATTCATGCTGGATTAAACCACCTAACACGCACAGTCCTCAAAAACACTTTGTATAATGCAAACCTCAGCTTGCTGTGTGCGAGTGTGTGCTTTTATTTTTTGTTGGATGACAGGTTACACAAGCAGATTTTAACAACAAGCATTAAAGCTCTGCCTCCGAAGCAAAAACATTTCCACTTCCACTCAGGAGCCTTTTTTGTCTCAGCTTATCTGTTGTAACAGGGCGACCATTTGCTTCACTACATACTCCAGTTAATTCACTCCCGGTAGTAAACAGAGATGGGAACACTCAACCTCATTGTCCCCAGAGCTTTGCTGGGGTTGTGCAGCTTTGAGATCTGCCCTAATTATATTATAAGGGCCTCTTGTTTTCTCTGTAGTTGGCTGCTGTTTCTAGTCATCATCAGTCAGTGGCGGTGTGTGGGAGGCCTCCACACACTGCAGCACACAGGGGACGGGTTTGGTTAATGAATAAAGAGAGCACACTCAATCTTTTCATGGAGGAAAAATTACTGAAATATCCAAGCAGATGTGCAGATACATCTTGTGATCTCTCGAAACAAAACGTGTATTTTTCTATCATCATTCTGGTTCATGTCAACATCTCTGACTCCTCTCCTGCTTTGTTCCTCTCCTCAGCCCCGGTGTTCGACTATGAAGACATCCCATCTCCGCTGAGCGAGTCAGAGAGCACCATCACCGTGCTGCTGCGCCCTGCGCTGGCAAGAGGGGCTCCTGTCAGGTACAACTAATACACTACTCACTCCTACGCCAGCATTCATTCAGCCCTCATCTGTGCTCTGATATTTATAGCTGCTGTAAAAAAATAAAATAAAAAGCTCTCTAGGCAGCAGGAATAGTTCAACAAGCATGTAGCATTGCAAGTACCATTTTAAGTCCAATGTATGAAGAACCAGACAGACTATGAATCACCTCATATCTTCCTAAATCTGTCCCGGGCCACGTCACAGTGCTGAACCCGGCAGCTGATTGTCCTGGGTTAGCTTGTATTGCATGAACGACCAAAAAAGACATCTTCACTGTCTGTGCCCTGATACCTGACTCACCATGGCAGACAGTTTGGGAATGACAGCGCATACCGACCAATCATACGCTGACTGGTTGACAGGTGTGTCACCGTAACGAGCGCCGCTCACCAATTTCAGTCAGCATGCAGGTTGAGAAAATGGAAGCGAGAGAAAGTGGAAAAGAAACTCCAATCCTCGGTGGTAGAATGAAGTCCTCTCCTTCAAACATTACAAGGCCAATAGATACATACAATGTTGGGTATGTGAGGCCATGCTTTGTCAGACACATGACAACCTTGCTCGATCATAAATGTGGATGGCTCTGGAGAGATATTGACATTTCAATAGACAGAGAAGACAAACAGTGCAGAGGTGTTTTTAAGATAACCTGCGTGCTCAAGCTGCACTTCTACAAATGACAGCAAAACGACAACCCTAATAAAAGTTGTGGATTCTGATCTGTTCTTAAAATTACAATGAAAATCACTCAAATTGCTTTCATAAACACAACTCACACATTTGCATACTGCTCTGTTTTCTCCCTTGAGAGCATTGGCACTCACTACAAATGTTGAATCACTGTTTGAAGGGGCAAACTGGCTTCATTAAACTTGGATCGCAGTCATCTTGTTCTGGCTGTCATTCCCATCATTAATTATAATAATCTACTTAGCAAGTTAATTTCAGAGATCAGGGGACGTGATGACACTGCTGAAAAAGGAGTGATGAGGCAAAAAAACAGGAAGAGTCAGACGATCAGACAGACTGTAAACAAAGCTCCAGGTGAGCCGCGCTCGTTAGAAAGACTAAAGAAAGATTCAACGTGTGATGTCACATCCATACCTGACTGAGCTTTCTGATTCAGATCTGACCTCTCACTCCTGTATGAACCCTCATCATGATGTAACTGTTGACTGTCTTTCACCATTAGGCTCTCATGCAGCAATACAACTATCATCAGGGCTCTGAAATGTTGAGTCCAAAGTCACATGAAGCCTAAACTGTGACCAGTCTTCTCAGAATATTGAGTGCACCTTGAACAGTTTTAAATGGTTTCTAAAGGCTGATTTATACTTCTGCGTTGAATCAACAGCGTACCGTACGCCGGGGGTCCGCGTAGCTCCCGTACCTACGCCGAGGCCTACGCACGTAGCTGACGTGCACCTCCTCCAAAATGTAACTCCCCGTAGAGCCGACGCGGACCTCAAGCTCTGTGATTGGTCGGCTCGGCGGCTTTGTATTTCCTGCATTTACAACACTTCCGGGATCCCAGACATCGGCCGCACATCGGCCGTGTATTTCATCTCCTCCTCTCTATTCTTCATGTAATCATGTATGTATGATAAACAGCAACATGTATCAGCTGTAGATTAACATAACACGCTCTGAATCTCTGTGGAAAAGTAAACAGAGATCGCAGCGGGGCAGGAAGCAGGCGACCGGCTATCAGAGAGACCACACTGCCCTCTAGTGTTTCGGTGGAAAATTGCTTTGCGACACGGACACACCGACGCACAAGTATGTGGGGCTCAAGTCCGCGTCAGCCCCCGCTGCGTAGGGGAGACGCAGAAGTATCAATCAGCCTTAAGGGGGCGCTGGTTTGGCTCAAGGCCAAACCAAGACGTGTTGGAGAGGGATAGAGGGAGATGAAGAGAGAGAGAGAGATGATAGTGACGGACAGTAGTAGTTGTAGCAGCTGGAGTCTGGTACGTTCAGTGCAGCAGAGATCCAGAGGAACCTACAAGACAAGGGAGCTCAGGGACTCCAATGTCAAAGGTCTATGGTTAGTCACTTTAATGGGACAGGAAGAGTTAAAGTAAATGATAGGAGGAAGAGGATAGCAGGAGCTTTTGATGTAGTGGTCACAAGTGAGAAATACGATGAGGTGTTTGTAGAAAATCAACATGAATATTCTTGGTTAGTGACTTTGTGACAGAGCTAGTCTACAGCTCCTGCTATTAAACACAGGGAGCGCTATGAATGGCAGCCTGAAGCAACACAACACCGGTCTTTAAGTTTACCACATTTATCCTCTCTGCTGTAAACTCAAACCCACAGAGCTCCTCTTTTTACCATCCTGTAATCTGAGGAAGAAGATGAGGCAGTTGGACGGAGTTTATATTTCTGTTTAAATGAGTTGGGAATTAGTCGCTTTGGTACATCCCTGATTGTTTCACAAAAAAAAGAGCTCAGTGTGTTTCCATAACATGATGGCAGTCGTTTTGTGATCCAGTAGACTCCTGCAACCGAGCCCTCAGACAAAACTACTGTCTGTTTGTTTTTCTAGTGTTGTAAGGAAGGGAAATAAACATGAGGAAAGTGTTGTTTTTTCAAGAGTATGCACCTGTAGAGAGGAGATTCACTGGTCAAATTCGCACCTGGCTTTTATTTAGTCTTTAGATTTTGATGGAGTTGATGAGCTAAAACATCTGAAAGCTGAGTCGAAAACTGGAGCAGGGTTCTCTTGTGCTTAAAGGAGCAATCTGAGCTGCAGGGCCACTAATCAGCAGGTTTTGTCCTTCATTCAATATGCAGCACTTGCTCCATAGTTTCCAGTTAATGCATTTACATGACCTCCTGCAGGGAAGGTGGGCCTTGTTACAGTCAAAGCTATAGAAGGACCATTGAAGGATGCAAATCCAGTGATGTGAGAGAAAGGACCAGAGCTGGAGAGGAGGAAGTGCATGACAGAGTTCAAGCACAAGCAGAGCAAATTGAATGCAAGCAAGGACTGTTGGAGTGCAGCGGCAGGGTTTTTAGGGAGAGCACGAAAAAATGTGAATATAAAATAATTAGTCATGGCCTCAAAGTGAGAGGACACACTTATAGGGATATGAATATAGGAAAATAAATGTGTATAAGTCATAACTATAGCATCTCATACTAACCTCCACTCTTGTTGACAAAGACCAGAAAGAGGGCCCACATTACACCAATTTTAAAGTCTCTGTGTTGGCTTCCAGTATATTTTAGAATAGATTTTAAGATTTTTTTTTTTGGTTTTTAAATATCTTTATGATCTTGCTCCTTCTTATTTATCAGATTTGCTTTTATCAGCCAGTGAGGGCCCTCAGGTCTTCAGGTAGTGGACTTTTAATTGCACCAAAAGCTAGAACAAAGACTCACGGTGAGGCAGCTTTTTAACAGTTTTATTTCACCTCACTTTATTTATTTATTTATTTATTTATTTTCTAGTTCAAATTGTAGTCACTTTTTATTTTTTTTGTTTTATTAATTAATTTATTAATTTATCAAGTATGACATCTTATTTTCTTTTTTTGTTGTTGTTTAATATTGTAGTTTTTTATTATCTCAGAATGTATTTTATTTTGGTGAATTTAATTTCCTGTGTTGAGTTTTAACATCTTATTTTACCTCCAGTATTTCCTCATTAAGATATCATGAGTGCGTTTCCCCAGTGTTTCCTTCTTTTTTATTTTTCATTTATTTATTTATTTTATTTTCATTATTATTATTATTATTATTATTATGATTGTTGTTCTTTGGTTTGGGGTCGGGGCTGGGGCTGGGGTTGGGATTAGGATGGGGTGGTCTTTTTATTTTTTTATTAGAGGTGCAACAATACGTGTATCTGTATCGAACCGTTCGATACAGTGGTCACGGTTCGGTACGCCCTATGAACCGAACGATACGCAATTTTATATTCATTTTTATCAACTTCTGACGAGGCGCTCTGTGCTGAAAGTTCAGAGGATCTGCGCTGGACTCCTCCGGGCTGCATTGTCGAGCGCAGGTCCACTAAACTGCGTGCTCCTCCCTCATTCATTCAGTCCAAGCTGCTCACGTTTCTTTTAACTGTGCTTCATATGGAAATCTATATTTCACCATACGATGGTCTGCTGGGTTCATATGTTCACGTATGTGTGTGTGAGCGCACGCCCGAACGAGAGGGAAGCACGAGTGTCCGCTTTGGTTGCAGAGCAGAGTTGTTCGGTGGTCCTGTAGTGATGCTAGACTGGGTGATGTGGTTTTAAAGTGCGTATATGCATTACTTGTGGTCTTATACTGCATGCTGTGTAAGACTTCAGCCTGATACCAAACAGTATTTCCCTGCCGTTATATTTCCCTGCCGTTATATCGGGGGCGCACCCGTCGGGTCCCGCCCCCCCTTGGAAGTCAAAGCAGAAGTGATTTAAGGTTCCCTCTCTCATAGATCAGGTCTATACCTTGTTCTTTTATTTAAAGCTCCTGTGAGGAGTTTTTGAGTGGTCATGAAATGGACTGAAAAGAACAGTGATGCCTCTTTATGACCTAGAAAAGCAAACAAGATTGTTAAAAAAGGTATTGATCAATTCCGTTTTGTTATTTTAAAGCCTGAAATCACTGTGAGAGGGTAGGTGTCAGATGAGGTGATGGACAGCACGTCACGAAAAAAACGCTTTTCAGCAGTAAATATTCTTAATGAGTGAAATAGTTGACTGTTGGTTGAAAGAAGGAGGAGATAACATAATTTACACATGTACAGGACAAAATAAGCAAGATCACTTAGTCCATAGGGGGGCACCAAAGTCAACACAAACAGAAAGTTCCTCACAGGAGCTTTAACAGACTAAATATCCTTATGTTATTTATCTTATTTACATGATGGGATGGGAATATCAATAAACTACAAGTAAAAAAAGGCATGGGAATTCCTCTTTTTCTGTATCGAAAACGTATCGAACCGAACGGAACCGTGGATTTTGTGTATCGTTGCACCCCTAATATATATATTTCTTTCTTTCTTTTTTTCAAATTCTATTTGAAGTTGTTTTTATGTACATCACTTGTGTGACAATGTCATTGTATAAAAAGCGCTTTAAATAAAGACTGACTGATAGGTTGATTGTTCTCCCAGTGCCTACCAGGTGGTGGTGGTTGAAGAGGACGGATCCCGTAAGGTGAGGAGGAGGGAGCTGGGCACCGTCGACTGCTTCCCCACTCCAAACTCCCACAACGAGGCGCAGGCCAAAGGGGCTCCACATTACTACACAGCCGAGCTGGCCCCCAGCAGTCTTCCAGAGGCCACACCCTTCACCGTGGGTGACAACCACACCTACAACGGCTACTGGAACAGCCCTTTAGATCCCACCAAGAACTACCTCATCTACTTCCAGGCTACCAGCAACTTCAGAGGGGTGAGGATCATTAAGATGCCTGACAGGTCTTTTGTTTCTGCAGCTCACCCACGTTATTTTAATGTTTCAGCAACCTTGACAGTCAATTTAGATTTGTGTCAAACAAGAAGAAGGAAAGAGGCAGGATGCTGGAGGAGAGTGGAAGCAGCTCTCTGCATAAACAAGGCTTTATTTGTTTCCAATGGTTGATGTGTGTAATGCATTTTCAGGGTGGCTTTTGGTCGATTGTTTCCTCCTGGTGAATCGAAGAAGATAATGTTGCATCCTTTCTCATTGGAAAATCCTCTCAAGCATCACAAGCAGCAAAGTGGAAACATGAATTTTAACAGATTTAGGATGATAACTACATACAGGGGGAAAAAACACTCAGATTCCCTCGTGTTGAGTCTTGTGTTCCCTTGTGTTTTTTTTTTCTGAAGAGAAAAATCAAACCCTGCTTCCCCCTCTGAAGTGATCTGAAAGAGAACTTCTTCAGCATTTGAAAAAGCAGCTGAAGCATGAATAAGGAGGCCAGTCTGCAAAGAAGCAGTGGGAGTAAACGCTGTTGAAATCATTAGGTCCGTATGGTGCTTATGTGTGCCTGCCTGGCCACAGATATCAGTGTCAGACTCCTCAAAAGATGCAGCCAGACTCTGCTGGGTGCTGTGAGATGAAGTTCACAGGCAGTCTGTGGTCTGTGTCAAAACAGACACACTGACTCCTAAACTGAATGGAAAGGAAAGGAGTCGATGTCCTCTGGTTCAAAAAGGAAGACGGATGCAGAATTGGACTTGGATTTTTTCTTTGCTGACTCCACTGGCTGCAAAGAGATGTTCAATTCTCTTTGACCAGAAGGGACATGAACTTGTATCTTAGTTGATTTGTGATGTCAGCGTGCATCCTCCTGAAGAGTTTGTGCTCTCAAACGTTAACCCCTGATTCAGCAGTAATCCTTATTTTGTAAATCATGGACCCATTTGAAGTAACTCAAGGTTGCAGGATGAGCTTTTGGGTGTAGGTACCTGTGAATGCACCAGCACAGCTCCCTGTCCTCCATTTGTAACATTGTTCAAACATCACCCTAACTTGTGACTTAAGTGTGACTTGAGTGTTCACAAACAAAAAGCCTTTCTTGCGGTCTAAAATCTGTATTCTTTGACTTTTGTTTCTCCTGGTTTGTGATGTTCGTCCTTGAAGATGAAATTAAAAACACTGTCAGCACTCTAGCTCAGCCAACACAGCGACAGCAACATTTAAATCATTCTTTTTTGCCGTTTTTTCGGAGAGATGTGCTGCAGAGGGAGAGAGATAAAGAAAATTATTTTGACAATTACCCAGAATAAATTAGACGTACGAGGCTTACAGCGGACCATGAGCTGCCATTGAATTGAAACACTAATTGCTTTGGCAGATACGCCTTCAGTGACGCTTGAAAGATGCATGATTGCTGCTGCCAGTGTCATTTGACACACAAACAGGAAACAAACACACACTGTTCAGAGTATTCTCCCCCTCTGTCATCCCTGTACAACTCAATATCTACATGAAGGCCGTCTATTACACCAGAAATGAAAATGCCAGCATGCTGATTTCTCATTTTGAGCCTTCTGTTATGTTTATCATCAGTCACCGTCTGGGATTACCTGTCACTTATCCCAGTTTCACTCACTGGGTGGACTGATGTGTGTGTTTGGAAGGGGTCGAGTTTAAATCTGTTTCTGCTTCAGCTCCAGATTGGCTTAAAAATTCTAACATACCTTCACATGAAGCTCATAAATCTGTAGGTTTGTCTTTGTTGCTTTTTATCAGCTGAAAGTAAAGCAACATAAATCTCAGGTTGCAGGCCTCTCCTCATAAACCTCATAAACCACTGCTGATGTTTGACATTTTTAACAGTTTATACTCACATAATAAACATTAAATGGGGATTGTGGGATTTTCTGACCCTGGTTTTTCTTACAACTGGGCTATTTTTAAAACCCATATACGTGTTTTAATGGCTAAAAGAAAACAGAATGAATAGTGATGCTCTGATCTGACTTTTTAAAATGTGACACAGATACCTGGGTTTTGGTACCAGCCGACACCGGCACCCATCAGATCCAATCCACCACCAGTGTTACCCCCAAAATACACAGGATGCGTCACGTTGCATTACGTTTCCATTCTAGTAATTATAATAATAATAATAATAATAATAATGCATTTTATTTATAGGCGCCTTTCTTGGCACTCAAGGTCACCTTACAGAGGAGTTGTGGTCAGATGGAATAAGCCAGTTTAAACAGATGGATTTTGAGTTTGGATTTAAAATGTGGGAGTGAGTCAGTGTTGCGGAGGTCAGGTGGGAGAGAGTTCCAGAGCTGGGGAGCAGAGCGGCTGAAGGCTCTGCTCCCCATGGTAACAAGGCGAGCAGGGGGGACAGTGAGATGGATGGAGGAGGAGGATCTGAGGGTGCGGACGGGTGTGGCAGTATGGAGGAGGTCAGAGAGATATGGAATGGCGAGGTTGTGTTTGGATTTGAAGGTGAGGAGAAGTATTTTGTAGTTGATCCGGTGTGTGATGGGGAGCCAGTGGAGCTGTTTCAGGATGGGTGTGTTGTGGTGGATGGAGGCGGTGCGTGTGATGATACCGGCGGCTGAATTTTGAACCAGTTGTAGTTTATGGAGGGTTTTGTGGGGGAGACCAAACAGAAGGGAGTTGCAATAGTCCAAACGGGAGGTGACGAGGCTGTGAACAAGAATGGCAGTGGAGTGGGGAGTGAGTGAAGGACGGAGACGGTTAATATTGCTGAGGTGGAAGTAGGCGGACCGGGTGACGTGGTTGATATGGGAGGTGAAGGAGAGGGTGCTGTCGAGGATGACACCCAGACTCTTAACCTGAGGGGAGGGGAAGAGGGGCGAGTTGTCGATGGGAATAGAGAAATTATGGAGTTTGTTTAATGTAGATTTTGTGCCAATTAGAAGAAGTTCAGTTTTATTGCTGTTTAATTTAAGGAAGTTTGAGGTGAACCACGATTTTATTTCAAGGAGACAATCAGTAAGTAGTCAATGCTCTAGGGTCCACAGGGCGTGCTGCGGCGTGTCTCAGCTCTGTCTTGGGAGCGTGCCCCCACACCGCTCCACCAGAGATATGCTTCAAGCCTATTTTTGACGGAGCCCCGCACCCAGCACGCGTCAAGGCACGAGGATCTGTTAATTTCAAAATAAAAAAACATATACAGACCCCCGACTCCAGATCATATAGATCAGAAATACACATCGATTATGGATGTAAGCTTCAAACAGACACACATACGTGATCCAGGTCCACTACAACAGGACTTTAAGATGACCACTGTGTCAGAAGGTAACAGGACTTTAAGATGATCACTGTGTCAGAAGGTAACAGTACTTTAAGATGATCACTGTGTCAGAAGGTAACAGGACTTTAAGATGATCACTGTGTCAGAAGGTAACAGGACTTTAAGATGATCACTGTGTCAGAAGGTAACAGGACTTTAAGATGATCACTGTGTCAGAAGGTAACAGAACTTTAAGATGATCACTGTGTCAGAGGGTAACAGGACTTTAAGATGATCACTGTGTCAGAGGGTAACAGGACTTTAAGATGATCACTGTGTCAGAAGGTAACAGGACTTTAAGATGATCACTGTGTCAGAGGGTAACAGGACTTTAAGATGATCACTGTGTCAGAAGGTAACAGGACTTTAAGATGATCACTGTGTCAGAAGGTAACAGGACTTTAAGATGATCACTGTGTCAGAAGGTAACAGGACTTTAAGATGATCACTGAGTCAGAAGGTAACAGGAGTTTAAGATGATCACTGTGTCAGAAGGGCAACAAAGTAGAGCCAAAGTATTCATATTAAAGTCATCTAAGCCTGCTAAATTGAAACTTTATAGTTATGCAGCATACTCAGTGATGATATAAACACAAAATTAATGGGATACTATCCAAATGATTGAACCACAGAACGGCTCTGTAACCTGTTGTTTGTATGTGGTTCTCTCCATGCTGGACCCAGCTGTTCCTGGCTTCTCTTAGCTGGCGCTATGCTTCAAACATGCGTCCTGTGGAGCAGGGCACAAGCCCTCGGACAGAGCAAAGCCGCGTCGCAGACCAAACGCGGCGCACACACATCCTGTGGATTTTCGGGGTTAGACATAACTGCAGTTTCACATTGAGGAGTACAGGTTATTGATCTAATTCTTTCTGAGTTGTTTTCTAACTTTTTAAGCCCGAATGAGAATTTTTTATAATTATAAGATAATTTTTAAAAGTAGAGGTAATTACTATTTAACTGTAAGCCTCTAAATGAAGCAGTGGATTAATTAGGAATTAAAGAGTAATAAAAAACTGCATCAAAAAGAAAAGAAAACATAAACATTAAATCACAGTCATACCACAAAATACTGAAACAAACTGACTTCATTCATCTGAATATGCGGCTAGTTGAACACCTCCATGATTGAAGTCTGAACGGAGTCCCTGCTGTGTTATCTGTGGAGGTTTGTAGCTCGTAGCTCTGCACAAGTCGTGTCCATCCAGTGTACTGTTAGACTCCAGAGAGACGATGGGCAAACTTCAGAGCTCCACATATCTGTGCTGAAGCTCTCAGTGTGACATCATTTGATGAGTGTTTGCACGTTTTCCTGTATAGAGTTCAGACAGAGCTGCTTTAAGTGCTGTTACCTTGGGATGGAGTCCCTCCTTTTCAATGAGTAGCAGGAGTTTCTTGTCCAGAACAAAGAACAGGAAACAATGAATGTGAGAAGCTTCTCTGTTTTATATTTCTCACATCTGTGCACACAGCTGACAACGTTATCTGCTTCGTCTCAGCGTCTGTTTTAGTGCGGTTACACTCATGATTCTTGAGATGCTCCGTTGAATTGATTGTTTTATATTTTGCTCCGTTACCACAAACCCTCAAATATTAGCTTTGCACAGATTGCACGTCGCCGCCGGAGTTGTTGGTGTAACACGGGTGAAATACCTCCAAACTGCTGAGCTGCTGTAGTTAGCTTCATCCATGCTACGTTAGCTCTCCGCCTAGCATGCTGCACAGACCTACTGATGGTTTGCATAAACACAGAAGAGCAAAGTACTGAGGTGGTTTGATTGGTTTAATCCATCTGCCCTTTTCCCTGTTACTTTTTGAGTCATGATCTGACTCTATGCAACACCCGGACCTGTGGGTGCATCCCTAAAAATCAAACGACAAGAATAGTGGAAATGCTTCAGCAGACTATTTCAGCCTGCAGATTTGACATTGCAGTACAGGCTGAAAATACCCTTAATCATACTGTACATCCATTAAAGTAACCTTTTTATGACAGTGATTTTTATGGAGGTGTCTAACAACATTAAAGAAATGATCCCTTCCAAGACAGACCTTTATATCAAGGAGTAAGATATTCTATTTTCAAAATGAGAAGCAGCTCTTGCATTGGTCTCTCAGCCACCAGTCTCCTTTCACAAATCCTAATGTGCAGAAAAAGAGGTGGCGACGTCCATACTTCTGGGGTTGTTAGTTGGTGTTATTGACTTTCTTATCTTAAAATTGGAGGTTTGGATCCATCACCGTATTTTACACATTACACCAAAGAAAGTGACTGATGGAGACGTCAACTACTCCTGTTTCCTGTGAGGTGAAATTTATGTTTTTGTCAATGGAGTCTGGTAGCAGCAGAGAGAGCGATGCACATGCTGTGTCTCTGTAATAAATCTTTCAGATTTTGATATTTATAACTTTATTTACTTCACAGCCCTGGAAGCTGAATCTCCATGGATTCTGTGAGGGATTAGAAAGAGGTCAGATTTGATAAGCAGATCCAATACTGGTATCAGATTTGATGAAATCCTCCTGAAGGACTGGGACTCTTCAATGTCCTGTGTATCCCTCTTCTTAACAAGACTTGGAGGCTCAGTTACATTAAATTACTTCTTTGACAAGCTCTGGGTGATTCTGTACCAAAAGAGCAAAAAGCCCACCTTGACAGAGGACGGAGTGACACATGACATACTACCTGACGCTATTTTAATAACCCCTGAGTGGGAGTAAATATGACTGATCTGTCAGTGTTCGACATGAGAGGAGATGGAACTCCACTTGAAACAGATTTCCCAATTAAAAGAGGTAATTTGGCAAGCGTTTTAGGTGAAAGGTTTCTGACTCCAATCTTACAGCACAGATTAGCATAATTGCCTATAAAGGCTGATTTAACTTCCTTAAATCTTAATTTGGGAACATGCCCCTTTATTGCTGTGATAGAGGTGGCTGGTTTGGGGGGGAGATAGAGCCAATCAGTGGACAGTGGTGAGGGACCTCACATGGTGAAGGGGAGCAGAGGTCTCTCATATCACAAGGAGATGTCATCCGCTCTGAAACTTTAATTATTTCCTCCACAGAGCAGGGGTCTGGGTGACTTTGACACACACACATGCCCGCATGTGATGCAAGTTTTGGGCGAGGATGTGGATTCTGACTCATAATTAACTTTGTTTCTTGTTCATGTTTGTCTTCTGGTACCACGCCAATTGAATTAACTCAGACTTTTCTTTTTTACTCACAGGAGACCAGGATTAACTGCATTCGGATTGCTCGCAAAGGTAACACTCACTTTGCTTTTCTATTCTGAGAGTGCTTCACACATACATCAATGAATAGTTCACATTTTCACGCTATCATCATTATCAGGATGGGATGCTTCGGATAGTTCCAGGTTTTCTGACCCACGTGAACAGGGCTTCACTTTACCTGTTGTACGTGTCATTGCAACGTAACATCAAATCGCTAATTCAAACTTTTCCGAACATGAATTCCTTTGAATCATGAGGACAAAACTTTGCTGTAAAGCATGTGTGAGTTTGACCCGTGTTCCATTTGTTATAATGGAGGGGGCGGGCTTTAAATGCCCTAGGAAACCAAATCAACAAAAACGTTCTACCTATGATATTTCAGACCATATGTAAATACTAAAAACTATTTAAATATATTAGAACTCAACTTCGATCCATTTTCAAATATGTTCAATTAAGTTTTTTAACATGTTTTCACACTGGGTTTTAAGGGGGCTGGTTTAACCTGATATTTATTACGTGATAAATATCCAACCAATCAGAAATGAAACACTAAGTCACGTGCACACATGTTCAACAAAACTACTCTGCTCCTGCTCAGACCGTCTCCTGAAGTCTCAGCCAGCTCCCCTTAGTGTTGTCTTAGCTGTTAGCTTGTTTGCTAATCACGTACTGCCTGTAATCTGTCTGTATAGCTGTCTCTCTGCTCTTGCACCGCTGTGCTCGTGTGTCCCTGTCTGCACATCCACCGCTGAAGATGACAACTTGTTGTCATTCTTCTATTTTCATAACTGCGGTGGAATTGGGGAAACTTTGGGATTTGAGCCACAGCTGAGTGGCTAAAGCAGTCCTGCATATGCTCCGCTCATTTTCCAGGACCGGTTCACTAACTTTCCCCAGGACCGGTCCAATAACTTTCCTCAGGACCGGTTCACTAACTGTCCCCAAACAGCTCAGAGTTTAGACAAACAGCTCCGTCTGACACCCGGAACCGAGCTCCTCTGCGTGCACATACTACACTTCAGCCTCCACTGCTCTGGGCGTCCCATGGTCCTGATGCCCCGGAGACTACGGAGTGATAAAACTAATAAATGATAGAAGTCCTGATTCTGAAGTATTTTGTGACTCAGCACTCAGAGACCATTGTAAAGAGTTTTGATGTCTTTAGATTCAGAGTCAGACGGCTCAAACATGCAGGCTGTGAACTCTCTCATGACCTGTCAATCAAAGAGAGTTAGGCCACGCCCACACAGTCCTGAGAAATGCTCTGACCTGTGAAATAAGATGTTTTTGAACAGTGTTTTTTCATAGTTGGAGATGTTTATTTTCACTCAGATTTTTGTTGAAGTTTGATTACACATTACATTTTGATATTCTATGTGAATTTTAAATATTCCATTCACGTTTCCAGGACCTTTAAGAGCTGTGCTGTAGACAGTCAGCAGCGAGGGCTCTATAGGTTCTGGCTCCTCTCAGGATAGCTGTTGTTCACAATCGAAGCTAGTTATTCCAGTCATGCCGTACAAAACTGCACATTAACTTTACGTAGAGTCCTTGAATGCAGCCTACAGCTTTAGAATAGAAGTTTGTTTGCTGAAACAAAGGTTTGTTAATGTATTAAATGATGTGAGCAGGTGACAGAGACACATTTAAAGCAGTTTAAAGCAGACATCACAATCTAACATTACCTTCATTTATAGGCTAAATGTACACAATATGTATATTTTTATCACATCACGAGATGATGGTGCTCCTCTTTCAAGCTGCAATGAAAGGACCTGCAGAGAAACGGAAAACTAGGAAGGAGCTCGTTTTGAAAATTGATTTGAGCCTAAAGCAGCCGACACAGCCTGATGTGAGAACAATCAGAGTAAGGTCTCACGCTAACAGTTCCTGTGCGTCATGAGGAAGGGATATAAAAACTCAATAGAGTTATATTGGACCTGAAAATAAAGATGCAGGATGATTCATCACTTTTCGTTTGTTTTCCTTGAAATGATGTACTTTAAAACAATGACTAAACTGGTCCTGGTTCTTGTTTATAGATGACAATCAATGTAGTAGAAACAAACTGCATGGGAATTTAAAGTACAGGTGGATTATGTAAGTGCAGATATCAGTGTACGTACTTCAAAATAAAGAACCTAAGTAAGACCCCAAACACAAGGTTATGTTATATAACAAAAAACACATTGTTTAACTCAAAAGTTGAACGACTTGTTTATAGAGGAAAAAGTACATTTGGAAAGATGCTGTTGTTCCTCAAAGCCCTAACAAAACAGCATTTCCTACAAGCCCTAAAGCGGGGTGCACACTACGAGATAATGAGACCAATTTTGGGCCCAATTACCAATTTTTTGATGGCTGCAAAGATTATCTTGTCAGATTTTCCTCTGGTGTGAGGTATGCAAGGAGGGATTTTAGTTCCCACGATCTGCTCAGAAGACAATCCAGGCAACACCAATTTGAAACCTCAATTATTAAAGAGATTTTTCAGATCAGATATCCTGGTGTGGGGGAAACCACAAGGACAGACAAGCCCGCAGTCTGTGGATTGTCATGTGGGACAAAGCGATAGCCAATCAGGAAGCAAGCTGACTGAAGAAGAAAGTGCAGCCATGGTGATGATAGAAAGCAGGAACCAGAGTTAGATCAATGTCAGGAATGGAGGACCAGCTTGTTGATTCATGGCAGCAGAGTAAGTGTTTCCTTAGACATACCAGAGTTGAACTGATACAGTCTGTTTGTGTGTGATGTGCACAAACAGACACGTCACAAACAAAAGTGTAACATTTGTTGGCACTCGTCGTCAGTGGTGGACAAAGTACACGTCTTCATCACCTAAATCAAACACAAGTGAAAGTTGTTGAGTCAGATTCTAACTTGAGTTAAAGTCCTGGGGTAGTTGCTTTTAAAAATAGTATTCAAAGTACTTTTTAAAATACCTCTAAACATATTTTCACAAAGCATGAGGTCAGTCAAGAATGCATGGGTGAACATTCTGTTAAGTTCTGTTTATCTAGAAAACATGATTTCATATCTAAAAAGTAAACCATGAAATATAAACAGACAAGTTTACAATGTTCATCTGGAATCAAATCAGTGTGTTAGCTCCAGACCTCCACATGCTTTCTCAGGTTAGATGCTGATGTTTTGGAGGCTGTGATGAAGTTTGTGTGGTAAACAGATCAGAGATTTACAACAATACAAACAATCATTCCTTATTTCAAAACCTCAAACGTGGGTTTAAAATATGGCCGTAGTTGCTCAGGTAGAGAATCATCATCCTTCTCAGTCATAGCCATCATCACCACGACTAAATGAACGCACTGATCTGAAGAACGTTTGATCTGATCTACGCTCAACCCAGGTACGGCTACACCACTGAGACAAACCAAACACAAGGACACCAACAGTTTACGGTCTTTGGGATCTGATTTCAGAAAAGAAGACTCATGATCTGACTTCAAAGATAAAGTAGTGAGTAACTAGAGCACTGATAGAAATGTAGAGGAGTCAGAAATATGATATTTGTCTTTCAAAAGTTCCCCAAAAAAATGATACTCAAGTGAAATACAGATACTCAAAAACTTAACTTAAGTACATTACTCAAGTAAATGTACTCTGTTAATGTCCAGCACTGCTTGTCGTGACATCAGGGTGTTTCACATTTTCAACATCAGTTAACATTTTAAAAGCTGTTTAGTGTGGACCAGGCTTAAGCCATTAAAGGTGGTATTATTATTATGCCACCTTAACACAATGAGACTGTTGAGACAGCACTTATCACATTTTCCATGATGCAGTTTTTAAAAAATAAAATCTGTTTTAAATGAAACATTTCACTATTTAAGGTTTTAAACTTCTTCACATTGTGTGTTGCAAATATTTTACAATTCCAGTCATAACCCCAGGAAACTGATTAACTCGTCAGAACGACAGATGAAAGAAACGCAGGATGCACATTTCAGAGAGCTGCAGAAGCTGCTGGAACAGCTCGGAGAAGACGTGGGGAACACTTTCATTTCAGTCAAACACGTAACAATGTTCTTCAGTGTATTGGTATTCTTGATTTGCTGTTCTGCTCAGTTAATGATGTCTGCACTTCTGGAGGAGTACCACATGTTATTGTATTGTGGCAGACAAACTGTGATCCTGATGGGCTCATTATAAATGTGTTGGACAGCACTGTTGACTGTTTCCGTGTGTTGTCGTTGGTAAAGGCCAGGGTTTGTTTGGGTGTTAACTGACAATGCTTTAAGGCCATTATAAGAGCCGGATAATACATTCGAAGACAGCTTCCATTTTAATGAGAATTGCTCGTTGATTGATGAGTCAGAAAGTGGGTTTTTTTAAATCCTCAGCATGAGTCAGCATCACCGATATGGTGCCTGCCATTGTGCTTTAAAACGTCCATTCAGAAACCATTAGGTGATGTCACAGAGTCTGCAGGGCTTACTCAAAGCCTTATTGAGGGGTGGTCTCCGCTCCTTTAAACATCTCAGGAACTTAATGTGGATCCGCAGTATGTCAGGGGGTGGTTACATTTCGTCACCACAGCTGTACTTTCTTTTCAAGACAACAGATCGTGTTTGATCCAAGCGGCAACCTCAGGCCACGAGAATTGAAGCCAATGCGGGAGTGTTAAAAACTGCAGTTCATTGAGTGTCCACTTGAGGCTGGCTCTGGAAATACCGGAAACCACATACACACCAATTAAAAAAAGGCCGATCTTTAGAGTAGAAATAAACATGTTTACAGCCTGGTTGAAAAGACAAGTGTAGTCTGGAAGCTCATTTCCGATCGGCACTCAATGTACGGGGAGTGAATTTTTTCATAACGCAGTATATTCAAAGATATTAAGATTACGAGTTTTCCATTAAGAGATGCTGACAGGCGGGAACACTGTAGCTGTTGGCTAGGATGCTCAAAGCCCGCCTCTTTACCTCACACTAGCTCAACAGCAATTAGGTTGAGTTCAACATTTCTAATATGGCTCCCGCCGATGATTGGCCTCTAAACAGCTCTTCAGAAACTGATGGGTGACATCACGGACACTATGTCCATTAATCATAAAGACTATTCTTTAAACTGAAGCACCTGATCCTGATGGTTTGGATATGGATTCTGATAACCAAACATGTCTCAACCTCGTCTGGTTGAATGGAGCAAAACACTACCTCTGTTGCCAAAAAGCATGCTTATATTTTTGATTAAGTAGGCCGTAAACGGGTACATATTGAAAGACAATATGAACTTTTTAAGTCTCATCCATATACGGTATAAATAATGAACGTAGTATCCATGAAGTCACCCATGTGTTTTGAAGCCAATCATCGGCGGGAGCTGCATTGGAAATGCTGAACTCAACATAACCTAGTTTGAGGTAAAAAGGAGAGGTTTGAGCCTCCTAGCCAACAGCTATGTGTTCCTGCCGATCAATCAAGTCAGTCATGTCCTTATTTGGGCAAAACTCATAATCTTAATATCTTCTGAACCGTCGCGTTAGAAGAAAATTCACCCCCCGTACAGTGTGTGCCGATAGAGAGATAGTCCCAAGCTGTTTTTTGTACCAGGCTGTAAACATGTTTATTTCTGCTGTAAAGATCGTCTTCTTTGAATGGGTGTGTATGTGGTTTCCTGTGTTTCTGCAGCCAGCCTCAAGTGGACGCTTGATGAATTACAGTTTATAACACTTCCACATGGGCTTCATATTTCGAGACTGGAGGTTGCCGCTTGGTCTCATCCCAACTCTGATGTTGTTGTAATATATGTGATCCAACAGTGGTTGCAGTACACCTCATTGTTTTTGCTCATCCCTTGATCTGGGCTTCAGAGATTGGATGGGAATATTACAATAGATTATGATAATACTATTACTCAGTCAAGAGAATAAGCTGATATTGAGGACTTGTTGTACACCTGTCTGCTTCTGTGACGGCCCCCTTGACTCCTTTGTTAAACTCTGTCTTGCAGTGTTGTATCCCCGTGGCTCAATAATTAAGCTCCTGAATAAAATGTAACCATTATCTTTTGTAATACGGGAGTGAAAATAGGAAGCTTGTCATAAAAAGCAGGACATCTTAAAATGATCCAGAGAAGCAGCGATGCTGGGGTGAAACTGAGGCCACAGGTTTTCTTCTCCTGGCCCACATAACGTTGAATAAGTGAAATTGTGATTCTGTAGGTGATCAAACCCACTGTAGGATGGCAGTGATTTGGTGCAGGGTGCATGTCAGAGACTTCCACAGTTATCCTGGATCAGGTTTGCTGCTTATGGGATTTGACGTGGACTTAGTGTTGTTTTGGGTGCTGCAGGAAGGAAGCCCCCTGTGCCAATCTCCCCTCGACAGAGACAGACCGGAGGAGAGGTGAAAGCAAACATGCATCCGTGTTCTCACTCTGTTCCTCTCAAATCACTGACACTGACATTTTGGCAAACCCCTCCTGGGCTCTGATGGCTTTGAAATCCAGACTGCAGCAACGTATCCCTTTTTTTTTTTTTGCTCCCTGAGAGAGGAAGCGACCAGGAGTGTTTGCTTGAGAGACAGACACTGATAGAAGCCTCTCAGTTCAAACAATAGGGGAGGGAGGGAGAGAGACGGAGGGTGAAAAGGAGTTATTCCCCTTCTTCCTCCCTGCTGAATTATGTCTGAAGTTTGTAGTGCTCTTGAGAAGGGTGGCAGTTAAATTGGATTCCTCTCCCTGAACTCTGTCTTATCTGAAGTGAGATGACATCAAAGACTCCCGCCTTACTATTGTCTGCTGGCGTGTCACGTAAGTGGAGGAGTTGGGTTGCAGGGATATTTATAGGAGACATTTTTTACTGTAGTTGTGCATATATACATTTGTGGCAGGCAGGCCCTGAGGACATGTTGATGCTCTTCCAGTCCCCTCAGAGGGGGCACGCAGGTCTGTTCCTGGCTGTGTCTTATTTCCTGTCCCTGCCTTCCCACACACAGATGCTGCCAGCTGTGAAGCCAGCACAGAGGTGGGCGAGCGTGTTTTTTTCTCTCTCTCTCTCTGCTATCAGGGCCCTTTTCTTTGTTTCCTTGTCCTCAGATGCCAACATTAGCTGACACTGAAGAACACTGAGAACATGCACATTACAAATCAAATCGCCTTGAAAGATTCTGCAAAAAGAGGAGTTTTTTTTATTCATGACAGCTCAGCCTGCAGAAAAGCATCAAATTCACATTTAGCTTTTAAAGCATTTTAAATGTTGAAACGTGTGACAGCTGAAAGAAATCAAATCTTGCCACAAATGCTCTAAATGGTTTATTTTTTCTCATTTATTCTTATTTTAGAGAGGCCAGGGTCTTCACTTGAATCCAGTTACTATGAGTGATCGGAATTCATTAGCAAATTAAAGCAGCGTTTCTTTTAAAGAGATGGAGTCAGGCAGAAGCAGCAGACGGTGGTAGTCACCTGACTTTCAGAAGGGAAGCTCTTATAATGCTGCATTTATTTACACTAGCAAATTCTTTCAAAGCCTCTCTCCGGGTTTGTTTAGAGTGGAAGATGTTCTTGCTGTTTACTTTAATACAGAGACGTTCCAAAGACAAGCATGCAAATACTGTACATACATAAATACACAAACTCCTGTTGCAACATTCCCATCATTAGCATGAATTCTGCCTAAATTATGACTTGGTAAAAATGTAGATCAGGACGTTCGCTCTGCATACTCTTGAGTTCTTTATGTCAGAGCTGTGTCACTAGAACTTCAATATGGTACTGGAAAAAACAAAAGATATACTGATACCTGCTTTTATGCTGCAACAATAAAATACTCCTGTGCACCCTGAATGAATATTTGATATCAATATTATATTTGATTATATGTGATTTCCAACCAGCACACATCGCATACAGAAAAGTCACTGAACACAGAAAAACTGTGACATACTGCTTATAGTAGTGAAATGTAAAATGAGATTCTTCTTATGATAATCTTCTTAAAATAAAACACATCCTCTAAATTATTCCTAATCCAGAGGAAGTGTGTGGTAGTGTTTGTTTTCTGCAGAGGGTGGTCTCTTACTGTATTTTCAAAGTGTCTTAACAAGTTACTTCATATAATAATAATAATAATAATAATAATAATAATAATAGTAATAATAATAATAATAATGTGTATTTCTATAGCACTTTTCTAAACAAATTTAGAAAGTGCTTCACAGAAAAACACAAAATAATTAAAGAAAAGAATGTATATAAATATATACACATATATAATAATAATAATAATAATAATAATAATCTGTTTTATAACAATTTTCTAAACAAAGTTGCAAAGTTCTTCACAGAAAAACACAAAAATAAACAAAGAAAATACAAAAATGTATATATAAAAAAATATATATAAAAAAATATATATAAAACATATAATAATAATAATAATAATAATAATAATAATAATAATAATAATAATAATAATAGTAATAATAATAATAATAATAATAATAATAATGTGTATTTCTATAGCACTTTTCTAAACAAATTTAGAAAGTGCTTCACAGAAAAACACAAAATAATTAAAGAAAAGACTATATATATATATATATATATATATATATATATATATATATATATATATATATATATATATATATAATAATAATAATAATAATAATAATAATAATAATAATAATGATGATGATGATGATGATGATGATGATAATAATAATGATAATGATAAAAAATAAAAATAAATACAGAAAATTGAAAAAATAAAGGAACTCCAAACTACTAGAATGCAGTATAAGACATCAAGGGCAGAATAACAGGTTTACAAAGTTATTAAAGTCTTTTTTTAATTTTTTATTTTATTTTAAGAAGCGATTTAAAATTAGATAAAGAAGTAGCACACCTTATTTCAGCTGGTAGGTCATTCCACAGTTCAGGAGCCCAGACTGAAAAACTCGACTTAACATAACGTAGTTATTTGCCGACCTGTGAATGAGAACAGTTAGCGATATAGTGGCTGTGACAGAGAGACACCCGGCAGGCAGGAAAAAGCGCAACTTCAGCAGCAAATGAACCAAATGTGACATCTCCCTGCACACCTTTGCAGAGCTATGCATGTGTTTAAAGGTTATTAAGACTGTAATCAGTGTAAAACAACCAGGAAATAACATATTGATTCTCTATTTGATCTCCTTTTTTCTTTACCATCGCTCTCTCACGTTACTTTCGTCCATCGACCTCTGATTATTTTACTCTCTCTCGCTCTCTTTCTTTTGCGTGTGGCAGCCTAAGGTGAAAAAAAGTGTAGGTCTGTTGATTTTTCATACATTTTGGTGCTTTTGGATACTATTAAATCTTAAAATTACAAATATAATTTTGTTTTACAGCATGTGGAATTTAAAAGTGTTGATGGAATATGTTAACAACCTTGCTCTTTTATAATATAAGCAAAACTAGTCAACTTTAAATTCATGCCTGTGTTACAATCCTGATGTACGCCAATGACTGATTTGCTAGATCAGGCTACAATAAAACTATGCCTTTGCATGCCGTACAATAACTAGTGTTAATCACAAGGAGTCATGTACCTAGCGACGCCTCACCTAAGAAAGAAAAGAGTGTCATCATCAGACTTTTTAGCTTTTGGCATCGTTAGAAATACATTTTGTATGATAGATCATGGCCAAAATGTAACACCTGTGCTTCATGTAGGATGATTAACGCTGCTAATGCAGAGGAAATAATCAAATAATCCAATACAAGCAAATTTCCTGTGCACATGGCAGTAAAAGCATTAGAATATAGGCTATACAGCTAGCATAGACAAAATGGTCAGCCACTGGTGAGACTAATTCTTCAGGGAGTAAAGGTTTGCTGGTTGATGCTGTTTTTTCCAAAAAGGGGCATTTAATAACGATGTAAACGATCAAACATGTAGGTGACTTCTAAGACCCAATTAGGAAGCAAACGTAGGCGTCTGCATCCCGGTGTTCAACAGTCTCAGTTTCTGTCTGTACACACTAAAGTACAGCCCCAAAAAGTTTCAAACTAACAGGTTCAGCAAAGTTTCCAAAGTCCTCAAAAGTTTGGGGGCTGTAATAGCGTGGGCGCAAGGTGTAAACAAGTTGCAGCCTTCTTTGAGGCCTTAATTAGGGACTAGCCTGCATGTATGTGCTTGTGCCTGATAGATTCAAGACCAATAAAAGGAAGTGACAAATTGTGGTGACACATGCATCCCTGTGGACTTCCCTGCATGACCGGTCCTGCATCTCTTTGGTGCGATGAAATTGACCGTGGTGGCCAGTTTCTAAATCTGGCCCTAAGAGCAAAAATGACTCACCCAGCATGATTTCTGTAATTATGGCAAGTCTGTCAGACTAATGCCTGCCAAGGGCTATACTCGCCACCAATCCACAGCTTATCAAGCCAAACTCAGCATTCTGCCTTGCTGTAAACCCTGCCTCCTTCATCTATGTCTTTTTGGTCCCAGACAAGTAGCATCAGCCCTCTCTCCTCTCAGCAGCATCATTTCTGTGAAACACAGACATGTTGTCCAATTGCAGCCAGACTTGCCCTCACATGCTTCTATCTGCCTGCCTTTTCTAATCTCTCAGCCTTATTTGTTTTCTCATCTCATGAGACGGATTGTTAACAAAGACCGTGCTGCCACCAGTGTAAAAATACTCCTTTCAACTCATTCATCTTTGATAGCGATTTTTCACCTTGGGATAGAACACAACAGGGGGCCGAGATGATTCACAGACAGGGAGATTTCATGCTCTCGGCTTGCTGGGATGGAAATGAAGACAGAAATGTACTGAGACTGTGACATATGGGTAGGAGGGAAATGGCTGCCTGAATGAGAGCAGGCTTCAGTTCTGCAAGATAACCACAGCGTTGTCTTTCTCCAGAGCCAAACATGCTTTGCTTTCCTTTGTAGATGCTGAGGTTGCTGATATCAGTACTCTGAATTACTGTTCAAACCCTTTTCATTCCATTAAGTCCCCATTTTTTTTCAGGACAGCTTTTGGTGATAAACTACTTTTCTCACAATTAATCTGCAAAAAGCTTCTCTGTGAGGGCTACAGCTCGATCAGTGGTGATCTCCAGCACCCCTGACTCCATGCCCAGCGTGTTTGAGGTGCTGCATCCACCAGGATGAGTCGGTGCACTACAGAAATCATGCCAGGTTCACATTCAGCAATAACACTAACCTCTTTTGATCTATAAGTAGTTGCATGTTATATAAGTGCTCAGACATGAAAGTGAGCTGCAGCCTTAAAAGCACTACAGTGATAATTTACATCAACATGCAGCTCAACAGCAAACCTGTGTGGTATTACGCTATAATTTACCCCCAGCAGGTTTCGGGGGATGCATGATGCTGCCATTTTTGCTCTCTACACAAATTCCTTTCTGAATGACCGATACTGCTCATACTGCAAACAGATACCACACTTCAATTCCAAAAGTCAGTCCTGGGTTTTCAGATTCTGAACATGATGCATAATCATGTAGTAAAATAAAGTGTCATACAAGGCTCACACACCGCAGGTCAACGAAACAACATGCAGGTTGTGACCAAAGGATTTAGAAAGTTCTCTCCAAACTTGTGTCACAGCTGTAGCTTTGCGTAAAAGCTGCTAAGCTGCTCTCTCCTACTGATCTTCCTGTTGTGTAAGATGCTTGATTCTGATTGGTCCAAACCCCTCGACAACCCCTTGATGACGGTTATTAACTTTCACTAACATGAGCAACACCAGAGGCAAACTGATCACACGTTGTGTCAAATCAATCCACTGAAAAGAGTTCAGACACATTTAGCTTCTGCTTGTTGACACCATAGACCGTAAGGTGAGGGGAAACTGTTAGCTTCCGTTAGCATCAAAACAATGTGGCTAAAACGATAGCTTCTGTTAGCATGCTAAATCAGCAAGCTACGGACATTTTCATATTGGAGCCTGTCCATCAATATGATGAAGGAGCGGAGCAGGTGAGAGAAACTTTAGGTTAGCGATCTCTACAAAGAAACTTAAACCATGAGTGGTGGTGATGATAGCAGCAGGGTTCAAAGTTGTGACATTAGTTTCTTTTTAAAGGTGTGTGAACCTCAGAGCTCAGAGAAGAAGGAGAGCTGAATGAGGACAGTATAGAAGCAAAAACTAAAAGACCAACTCAAGTATGAGGCTGGATAAACAGGACTGCAGGATTTGGCCCCTGACCATGCTGTGGTGATTGACAGCATGGAAGTGACTACAGCTAGAATTACACTCACTGTTCACTTATGCACTCAAAAGTCTGCAGTATTTGGGGACCGGGTTTAGGATTGGTTAAGCCGTGCATCCCATGTACAGAGGGTGATTCTGTTCCATTCAAGCAGGCAGCTCAGGTTTGATTCCAACTTGCGAACCCTTTACTGCATGTCATTCCCAAGGATCTGCCCCGGTTCCCTGCTCTATCCTCTGCCCTTTCCTCTCTGAGTAAAGAGATAAAAGCCTGAAAATATATATGTGAAAGAAAGAGACAGTATGTAAGTATAAGAGGAAGTAAAATCCATATACACAACTTCTTGAAAACAGTACTACCAAGGGAAAAAAGCCAAGCACCAAAAACTATACCTGAACAATTTCATTCAGACCCTAAAATATATCAGTGTGGCCACAGTACAAATAAGACCGTTCCCCTTCAGAGGAACAGTTTGTCCGAGTAATGATTTTTAATTTTCTAAATGTATGCATGAAGAAGAGTTATTTATCTTCTGTAGAAACTCATCCCAGGTAAACAGGACACTGTTACTTGCAGGAAGCTTGGCTGTTTGTTTTAAGAATCTTTTCCAGAGCTGTGAACACCACTCTGCATTTTTGTAGCCCCATTTACATATATTCAAAAAACTTGGGCAAATGAAACCAAAACCATTTGCATATCTGGACAGAAACCTTCACCAGAGGAGAGAGCTGTGTGTCTGTCATCATTTCAAGGATTTGGAGCTCCGTCTTTGATAAAACAGCACATTTTTCATTTTGTGTTATAAATCAGACGAGAAATCCAGCAGCATCCCCCCACCAGCAGATGTACATGTAACGGCACGGCAGAGGCTGCCAATCTACTTGGCGATAGTTTTGTTTGTTTGGGGTAATTAAGCTAGAATGAATGTGGCAATGAATTATTGACATCAGACATGCAGGATCCTCTTGTTGTTGTTGGAGCTGAACAACCACTCACAGTGACTGTCTTCCTCTTCTCTCTCTCACCTCTCTGTCATGCTCTGCAGCCGCCTGCAAGGACTCCAAGCGAGCTCTGGAGGTGTCCCAGCATGCCGAGGACATGGGTCTGATTCTTGGGGCCTGCGCGGGCGGTCTGGTGGTCCTCATTCTGCTGCTGGGAGCCATTGTCGTCATCGTGAAGAAGGGGTGAGTGTCTGTGACATTGTTTTTGTGTCTACTGATGTGAGATGAGACCTTTTCAGAGTCAAACATTTACAGTCTTATTGTTCCTGCGTAGCCCATTCACAGGAGTAAATTTATCTCTATCCCTCTTGGCAGCCAGGGTCTGTTGAGGAAAGCATTTGGCAATACGAGTGAATTACAACAAGAGCTAGTAGAATAGTAACGCATTAATCCTAAACTCCCCCCGCTGCCTCGGCCCAGCTTTTGTGTTTCATCTCATCTTTTAATTTCAAGGTCTGCGTGTTGGCTGAGCACATTCAAATGCAGCTCGCTCACACTGGAAATCGCTGGCTGCTTTCCACCTGCAAATTACCTCTGTCGTCCACTGCACCTGCAGTGTATTCTTCCTCCGCTCGCTGGGCAATGGTGGAACATTCATCTGGGTGTGAAATATTTCATCAAGGGGCATGTTATTCCATTGCCCACTCAATTACATGAGGCGAGCAGCTGCGAGGTGCCAGTGGATGGGCAAGTAATTGGTTAGGAAGGTTGTTTTTGCCTCCTTTTTTTTTTTGGTGAGAGAAACTTCCCCACCGAGGAATTTTCTCTGAGAGAATAGAGGGAGAATGAATGGGATGTCTGGAAGGAGGCGGTGACTGATAAGATTCAGTGGTCCAATCTTACAGGCACAAGAAGAGGCAGACAGCCACAGGGGGGCAACAGGAGCAGACGTGATTAATTATACCGAGTCTGCATGTATAAGAAATGTAAATATGCCCAGGGTCTTTTTGATGTGGAGGACTTGGACTGTCTTACCTTCAGGGCAACACAAAAAATAGTGCACACAGTAAGCCTTTAGAGTAGTAAACACACATCACAGTGGGTCTACCTGCAAAACTAATACACAGTAACTTGTGCCGTATGTCATCCTAACATTGACTAAGTTTCCTGCCTTGATATGTGGGTGTCTTTGAGCTAGTTTTTTGTTCATGTGATTAAATACAGTACTTATTGGGTTCTTGATTAATACATATTCGTTTTAAAATGATAAAGGCTGGTGGTCTGTAAGAGTCAGGCACACAGATAGAAATAAATGTAGCTTGTGGTTCTCCTAAAATCTCAGATATTATACTGAAATTATTTCAACAGTTGTCAGAAAGTCAAACCTGAAGTACAAAAATAATAGCCACCTTTTAACTTCATCTGTTGTATCTAGAGCTGGGCGATTTAAAGGCAGATTTTTGGTCCTGAGTGAAAGCTGAAGACGGTTTGTTAGTTTGTATCTGGATTTAGTTTTCTGATGAACTTCTTGAATCCATCATTTCTGACGGTGCTAACAGGAAGCAGGTCTTTAATGTAAGATGAGATTTTTGAAGTTTTAGTTTGTAGATTCTTATTTTTCTCAGGTTGAGGTTATTTGATTTAAATTTAAAATAAAGACATATCAAATTGTGTTCTGTGTATCAATTTATAGAGTATTGTTTTGAGTTGTGCTCTCCCCTTTAAGATTACTAAGGGTTACAGGCAGAGTGATGTTATTTCCCACAGTGCAGTGAATGCATCACGGTTATTCAGTCTTCAGGTGTCCTACAGTTGAGGTGGACATTAAACGTGTTAGAAATGAACAGCAGAAGTTGTGTCTGTGCTCTTCCTTTACCCACATCCTGAAAGTATATTTAATGAAGTGTATGAAGTTAATAGTTAACACCGAGTCGACTCAGTGTTAGACTAACGACTCTGCTTTGAGCTGCTAGGTTTCACATTGCGTGTCGCTGTCGCTCGTTTCAGCTGTGTTTAAGCCCGCCTACCTCTCAAACTGCGTCATGATTGGCTGTTTAATGTCGTCTTCTGTTGTTTAATGTTTGGTAGCAACTAGCGTTTAAGACAAATTAGTGCCCACTCCCTTTCTAGTGGCTGTGGGGTGTAACTACAGGATTAAATATATCCAATGTTATCGAACATTTGTTCTATTTATATTGAAAAATAATGTCACGATAATTATTGTTAACGAATTATCGCCCAGCCCTAGTTTTAGCATGTTAACACATAAAACAAAAGTTGTACAAAGGTATTAAAGTATAATTAAAAAGCTAGCTTGATAAGGAAGCTGCTACAGAAAGGGATATGATGGAAAGGCAGTCTTACTTTTTGAAATACAAAGGGTTAATTTAAGCACTTTTGATTGGCTTTGAATACAAAGGACCTCTAGGAAATAATGTATAATGAACAGGTGGTTATGCAAATTAAAATCCTGACAAGGTGAGCAGGCCCAAGATGCAGAGGTGAGTCCTGAAAGGGTTCTAATTTGCATAACCAGCACTTTACATGATCCTGCTTATAACCTGACCATAAACTGAAGACATGAACAAGCTGACGCTAAGTATTGATTGGATTGATTTGATTGATTTGAAAATAATTGTTCCTGGGATTCTCACTGGGAGAATTGAGCATTAAGTAGAAGTTTGTATAATGAGTCGAACACTTCTGCTGCAGAAAGATCATTTATAACAACTCTGTCAACTCAGCGACATAAAAAACAGATATGATTTGAGCTCATCTCGTGAATGTAGGCATTTCAGTTTGTAGGAGTAATCATGTAATTATGAAACAGAGAACAACAGACACCTTCTTCATTCTCTATGCTTTGGTCCTGCTTCATGATTGCTTGAAGGAACATTCCAGCGCACTGAGCATCTTCATTTATCTCCAGATGAACCATATTCACCTCTTTTTTTTTGTTCTCCTCACTCTCTGTCTTTCTCCTTTCCTCCTCCTTCATGCTAATCAGAAGGGACTTCTATTCTTACCCTTACTACCCGTAAGTGACTCCTCTCTCCATCGTTCACCCTGAAACCCTGACGCCATCCCCCCCTTGCTTGCCCTTCGTAGTCCCAGGATTTTAGCGTGGAATCAGCATTGCTTTCTCCACCTCATCCTACAGTAGAGACCCCTCTCCTCCGTCCTCTTTGTCCTTCTCCTTTCACCTCCACCACAACCCCACACATCCCTAACACTCTTTTGCTATCACCAAATCGCACTTTCCCCTTGTCCAGTTTCAATCTTGTAGCACTTATATTTCCCCCTCAGTCCAATTTCTCATTTCCTCCCCTGCCTTCCTCTCCTTTCTTCCTTATCTTTTTGTCTGTCTTTCTCTTATTCTGCTCCGTTTCTGCTGTCCTCTATTATCTCTCCCCCCCTCTCTCTCACTCTCTCTATCCTCCCGCCTCTCTGCATCTCTACAGTAGGAAGAAGGTGGCCATAAACAAGGCAGCTATGTCCTACAGGCAGGAGAAGAGTCGGAAGCTGAGCTCGTTGGACTGCAGCATGACAGAGCAGAGCACTCTCCAGCAGGATGAGAGGATGGCCCACTCCTTCATGGATGCCCACGGCTGCAACGCTCGAAGTAAGACAGCGAGGAACATATGGGGTCTCTTGAGAGGGTGTCTGTAGAGATGAACCTCCCTCCTTCCTGACCTTCAGCCATGTTTACTTGCGAGCATGTATCCAATCTGTTCTGCCAGACCATAAGGTGCTCTCAACAGAGAAATCTCCTGCAAGTCTCTTGTCTGTTTGAATATTCTGCAGTGCCAGTCAGCCCTCACATCTCAGCACAAATGCTGATTTTCCTTGAGCTGCCCCCCAGACTTTTTCAGCAGAGTTTACATTAATAAAAAAAAAGAACAGAGTCTGTGTTGTACACTGCCTTAAGTCAGCAGTACGCCTCCAACATTATGCTTTCACATTCCCAGATGAGCAGCGCAGCTCCGTCAACGAGTCCAGCAGCTTACTAGGAGGCTCACCTCACCGTCACTGTCGAAGGAAGAGCTCACCTTATCACACGGGGCAGCTCCACCCGGCTGTAAGGGTGGCAGACCTCCTCCAGCACATCAATCAGATGAAGACTGCTGAGGGGTACGGCTTCAAGCAAGAATACGAGGTAAGGAACGAGGAAGACGTCAAAAAGACACGCTGTAGCTGTAGTGAGGGGTACTTTTGTTTCTAGAAAGTTAGGTGTGATCAGACATGCGTCATGATGTAGTTTTTTCTGCAGCCTTTCAACCTGGTTATTGCTTTACAAGCAGAACATTTTTTTTTTTTTTTTAAAAAGGCCTTCATAATATGTAAGCATGTTATTATGCATTCTAGTATTTTGGAGTTCCTTTATTATTTATATATATATATATATTTTGTGATTTTCTGTGAAGCACTTTGTAACTTTATTTAGAAAAGTGCAATAGAAATAAAGATTATTATCATCATATTATCATTACAATCATAAACTGGTTTATTTGGGGTTTATATCACTGTGGTAAGCCTCATTCAAGACTAAGTGTCACATATTGAGATAGGCAGGGACTCCACTGCTCAAACAAAGTTCTGGAAGCTGGTTTCCATCCAACAGATCTTTGCAGCTGAAAACTCAAAATGTCAGCTGTATTTAAGAGAAATCATGCAATGTTTTTTCTGTTCAAACTTTGTGGCCACAGTTTGAACGCGCCAAACGCATTTTCAACGAGGAAGTTTCAACCTGCAGGTTCAGTTTACTCATGAGTGGGCTGCACAGAGCCCTGAGGAATGTACTGTACTGTATGTGTCAGCTCAAACAGAGCTTATTTTGAATGGAGAGTGGGATGCTACAAAAGAGAAGAAAACAAGGAGACTGTCCTCCCCAAGAAAAAACAACAGCAGCAGCCTTTTCTGCAGGTGCAACTAAACATCATATGTTTACCTTTCCATGACCTGCAACCAGTTTGGGAGCTGTGGTTGTCGTGTCTGTCGGAGAGTCAGGTGACATTATTCTGAGACAGTCCCCTGACTGTAATCAAGCGCTCTGCATAAACATGTGCAGACTTAAACAGCACTGCTGCTAAAATTCAAACAGACTCATTAAAAGACCCTGAGTTACTGGTGACAGGTGTATCAGCCTTCACTACATGTGCTTTCATATATCATGTCCATTCACTGTTCCCTCATAGTTGAACAGTCCTCTGTTGTCCAGAGTAAGCTCTTTCTGTGCATTTCGGCCAAGAGTTCAAGGGTCTTTTAGCCCCCAGAACTACTTTGCCCTGAACTAAAAGGTTCCTGTGCCCCCATTGCTGTCTGCGTTTCGACCGCAGTATATATATATATACATATATATGTATATGCACTACACCACCAGACCAGTAGAGGGCAGTAAACAAAGACGAAGGCCATTCATCACAGATGACTCCATAGAAGCAGACAGACAGGCAAGTATCATTATGAGCAACACAACAGTTAGCCTGTTAGCATGAAGAGACTCAGCTGGCGCTGTTTTAGATGGTGCTATATTTCATCACAGATGGATTCACTGAATCAACACGTGAGAGGAGATAAGCGCGAGTAGCAAAGACGTTTCAACACGGCTTTAAAATCCTTTTGAACTCAAGAAGCGAAGATCGCCGGTGTTTTGGTTTAAACAGCGACCCTGTTAACTGGAGACTTTCGGCCGGATGCATCCCTCATAAACGTCTTTAGACCATCATTAAATATCTGATGAGGATATTTTGAAATCTTAATAAAAACTAAACTAGTTTGCATTCTCAGGAACTCCCTCTGTGTTTCAACAGCTGTGTAAACTCCACAAACACTGACACGTTCAGCTGAAGGTCTCCAGTTTACAGGGTCACTTTTAAAACTGTGACACCGGGAGAGACGCATTCACGGTGGGCTGAGAGAAGACTACTGTTACAAGCTGCTAAATCAAGAGAATCACAGCTTCTTCTTTTGAAAAGTACACACACATACAAAAAAGATAGAACAAATAAGAACTAATGAAAGAAAGAGAAATCAAGTGAATCACAGATGTGTGTGATGTTATTGTGGACGACAGGCGGAATAAAAACACTGCGGTTAATCTACCAATCAGACACGTTCAACATTGCAGGCCCTGCCCCCTGAAAGTCCCGGGAGGGGAAATTAACTACCCCTGAACTAAATTTAGACCCTGGGTCCACCAGTCGAAACGCATGTAGTTCCGGGGTAAAGTTCCTCCGGTCGAAAACCGCCTTCTATGGTTTTAACCTTACTGATGTGCGAGTTGAGACCTTTACTTGGGAAAACTGCAGACAAAGCATAATAATTAAATTTCCTGAGGGATAAGGAGGCTTTAAAGGACACTACCCCTGGACTAGAGCCTAAATCAGGTTCCTACCCTTCATTTAGGTGTACTGTACCTTTTTTAGCTCTGGGACTTTTGGGATGCGTCTTTTATTGCTGGGTATTTTAACAAACATTTAAAAATATAGCTGTGTGTGGACACATCAGTGGAGTTATATAACAAGGCACACAACAGATACATAGATGATGCAGCCAGGACGCACTCAGCATCCACACTGAGGGCAAAAGTCTGCCAAGAATTGAAAGCGATGCTCGGGAACGTTTAGCCGAGGCTTTTTATAGCATCTCAGTTGCTCTCAAGCAGTGCAAAGAAAGACAAGTAAGAGCAGCTGTCACTTTTTCATCCAACGCAGACTCACAGGTGTCCTCTCGTTGGTCTTTAGACCCTGTAGAATTGCAGACCACAACAGAGAGGATAGTAGACTCTTGGGCCCACAGTTTCAGGTCGAATGTGAGGCTAACTACAGCTAGATCTTGAAAACCGCCTCCAAGTGTTGGACTTCAGTGATGCTCTACCTGCTGAATGATGGCAAATCTCTGCAGCCAGGTTCCAACATCTGAGGAGAAGCCTAAAAGCAGAAGAGTGGAGGCTGTTATAGCAGCACATTGCTTCCCATTACTTCGGCAAAAGATGTTTAAAGATCAAAGATCCTGTTCAAGATCATGTTCAAAGAGTGTTTGTGTGTTCCCATGACACCAAAACGTAACATAAGTGAGCAAGACTTTTCAAGAGCATCCAAACAGCCACTGAGCTCCAACCTGTGTGGTTACTTTAACACTGGGCCTCCTTTAGGCAAGGCAACTTTATTTATGTAGCACATTTCATACACAAGGACAACTCAATGTGTTTTACATTAAAACACAAAACGGAAACATTCAGACAAGCACAAGAGAGCACAATTAAAATGACAAATATAATAAAACATAGAAAAGGAAAATTATAAATATATTAAAAGTAGGTTTAAAATGTACATTTAAAGTGAGTTAAAATGAGCTAAGATAGGAAGGCAGTGGCAAATAAAAAAGGTCTTAGTCTTTGATTTCAGGGAGTGTGTTCCAGATATGTGGTGCATAATGACTAAACGCTGCTTCACCATGTTTCGTTCTGTCTCTAGGGACTGAAAGCAGACCAGTACCTGATGACCTCAGAGGTCCAGATGGTTCCTACAGTAGCAGCAGATCAGCAATGTATTTTGGGCCTAAACCATTCAGTGCTTTATAAACCATCAGCAGGATTTTAAAGTCTATTCTCTGACAGACAGGAAGCCAGTGTAGAGATCTAAGAACTGGAGTGATGTGGTCTACTTTTTTGGTCCTTGTTAGGACTCGAGCAGCAGCATTCTGTATGAACTGCAGTCATCTGATGGACTTTTTAGGGAGTCATGTAAAGACACCGTTACAGTAGTCTGCTAACAGCTGGACTGAACCTGCTCAGGCTGAGAGAGGGGTAGGACTAAAATCAGCAGTGACATCTTTTAGGTGGAATTGGTGCACAGTGCTTACTTATGTTAAAACTACAGTCTGCTCTTAAAAGGCTTGAATGGAGCATTTGATATGCATGAGCAAGCAGTAAAATGTTTTACTTCATCTGCATAATGGAGATAATGCAGACATACTGGACTACCTGATGCTCAGTGGGCTCATTATGCCTTCTGAAGTTTCTCTTTCCTTTAATATGGAGTCCTGAGCACTGATAGGTCTTTTTTATTTTTTCCCGCACGTCCACCTGCAGAAAGCCAGATGCACTTTTTTTCCATTCATTAAGATCCCTCAGGGACCAACAAATTCCCCCCTTCCAAAATCAATATGTGGGTCGCTTTTTCACTCCTCAGTCTGGCTCTCCATTCGCCTGGAGAAATAAACAAGATGAAGGGGATCTGCGTGCACGCTGCTGTCAGACTTCATAACCCTTATTTCCCACGGGGTCGTGCTGCTGCCATTGATCAGACATGTTGCAAAGCATTGTGGGGGGTTGTGAATGAGCCAGGCGCACAATGTGGTTAGAGTACTGTATGCTTTGTGCTTGCTAACCAACATCTGGAACCGGGAGCGGAGGATGAATGTGGGAATGAGAGCATGTCACTGTCCATGATTGATCCAGGCTACCTGTGGGCACAGCCATGTCATTTTGTTATCACCTGGAACTGTAGCAGCCTTTCAATGTCACACCTGAAACCTGAGAGAGAAAATGTAGCTTCTAAAAGTACGGCTGCTTGATACACGTAAGAACTTGAAATACGTTTTTCTTAATAAGCTTCTTACAATGAGTACTGGGCTCAGACACATTATTGTCTTCCAAAGTTGAAGCAGCTTTGGTTATTTCACATTCAGTCTTCAGTTTTTTCTCACAGGTTTTAACACTGCAGGGCTTTGTTCGAAAAAGAAGTAGTGCTTTTTGTTGTGGAGCCTCGTGCACACAAAAAGGATAGGGCAGTAATTCATAAGGCAAGGCAAGGCAGCTTTATTTGTATAGCACATTTCATACACGAGGGCAACTCAATGTGCTTTACATTAAAACATTAAAAGCATTGGAGACATTCAGACAAGCATAAAAGAACACAATTAAAATGACAAATATGATAAAACGGAACAGAAAAGAAAAGGAAAATTAGAAATATATTAAAAATCACATTAAAATTTTAATTTAAAGTGGGTTGAAATAATCTAAGATAGGAAGGCAGTGGCAAATAAAAAAGTCTTAGTCTTTGATTTAAAAGAAGTGAGAGTTGGAGCAGACCTACAGCTTTCAGGGAGTGTGTTCCAGATATATGGTGCATAATGACTAAACGCTGCTTCACCATGTTTCATTCTGACTCTAGGAACTGAAAGCAGACCAGTACCTGATGACCTCAGAGGTCGAGGTGGTTCATAAAGTAGTAGCAGATCAGCAATGTATTTTGGGCCTAAACCATTCAGTGCTTTATAAACCATCAGCAGGATTTTAAAGTCTATTCTCTGACAGACAGGAAGTCAGTGTAGAGATCTAAGAACTGGAGTAATGTGGTCTACTTTTTTGGTCCTTGTTAGGACTCGAGCAGCAGCATTCTGTATGAACTGCTGTCGTCTGATGGACTTTTTAGGGAGTCCTGTAAAGACCCCGTTACAGTAGTCTGGTCTGCTAAAGATAAATGCATGGACCAGTTTTTCTGCATCCTGCTGAGACATAAGTCATTTAATCCTTGATATATTCTTAAGGTGATAGTAGGCTGACTTTGTAATTGTCTTAATGTGGCTGCTGAAATTAAGGTCTGAGTCTAAGACTACACCAAGGTTTCTGGCTTGGTTTGAACATTTCATCATTGCAGATTGGAGCTGAGCAGTAACCTTTAACCTTTCTTCCTTGGCTCCAAAAACAATCATTTCAGTTTTTTCTTTGTTTAACTGAAGAAAGTTCTGGCTCGTCCAGTCATTGATTTGTTCAATGCATTTACTCAGTGTTTGTATGGGACTATAATCCCCCATAACTCGACACAGAAGACTGATAACTGTTGCAGGATTGTTTGTCAGTGTTGCCAAATCAAAGCCAATCAAATCAGATATAATCCCACTAAATGACTCAGATGAAACATATTATCTTGTGCTTTCCACCAACTTTGTGAATGGCGTCTGGTGTCCTTGGAGAGAGCGATGTGATGGCTTGCATGATTTAAAAACAAGGTTTTCCTCTGCAGGGCAGCTTTCGGTATGTTGTCAGACATATTGGCTGCTTTCGAAATCGCCTGCCACACACTACCTACGTACTGAATACTGTGCTTGTAGGTAGCATGCAAGCGGCAGCCTCCAGTCTCAAAATATGAAGCCCATGCAGAAGAGTTATAAACTGCAGTTCATCAAGTGTCTGCTTGAGGCTGGCTGCAGAAACACCGGAAACCACATACACACCCATTCAAAAAAGACTATCTTTGCAGCAGAAATAAACATGTATACTGCCAAACATGTTTACTTCTGCTGCAAAGATAGTCTTTTTTGAATGGGTGTGTATGTGGTTTCTGGCGTTTCTGAAGCCAGCCCCAAGTGGATTCTCAATGAACTGCAGTTTTTAGCACTTCCTCATGGGCTTCATATTTGAGACTCTGAAATGGCTGAAAGTTACATGAGTCACCAGTGTTTATTTTGCATTACTTCACTGTAAATGTAACAGATCAGTAAATGTCTGACGCAACTCCAACACACTAGGTGGCGCTCAAGCAGCTAAATGCTGAGCAGCGCTGTGCATCGTGGGAAACTATACTTGAAGGAGACTAGTCAGTTGCATACTGAGACATTTTCCTGAATCAATACAACATCCAGGTAGTTTTGGCATACTGCAGATTTTGCTCTTGTTCACATACTACATACTGAATTTTGGCCAAATCAGTACGTACTGCTAGTTTGGTAGGCAGCTTCAAAAACAGACATAAACAGTTGGATGTACTTTATCACAGCCTGATAGTGCCCCATTAACTCATGCAAAATATATTCAAAACATTTCAGCTCATGCATCACTTAGACCCCAAATATATGACACTGAGGTCTAGGTACAAAAACACAAGGATCCTCCTCATCGACTCTTGAGCAAAGTAAATTCAACTCTACTTCAGGTCGTATCTCTTTTATTCCAGAGTTATTGTTTGAAGCTACATCTTTGCTGTGTCCCAGTTGTGCACGATGAGGTTCATGAGCTCATTGAGAGTTAATAAATGAAGCAAAGCTCTGTGTAGCTGCACAGAAAGTTGTTAAGACTCCAAAAGTTCTGGTTCTGGTGCTCCACCATGGCAGCGTTTTCCAACAGGATTAGATAAGGCATTACCTGTGCAGGATCCAGTAGCAGATGTAATCCCCTGATCAGCTTGCTTTGTGCGGCCCTGCTGGGGTCTCAGGTGGTTCTAATTTGCTCGCCCATAGGGGATTGGTGGGCTGCAGATGAGAGACAGCATGCCTCAGCTTGAGAGGGAGGATGTGCCCACCGTCACAGCGAGGAGATCAGACTTTGATTTAGAATTCATCAGAATATGACAGGACCTGAGCCCGGACCATCCAGGCTCCTATTTGT
>NC_048287.1:4012665-4119649 GCF_009762535.1 Notolabrus celidotus | reverse complement strand
TGAGAGAAAAAAAAACATCCATAACTATGAAAGAACTCTGTTCAAAAACATCTTATTTTACAGGTCAGAGAATTTCTATCCTGATTCATCTCTTTGAGTCTCTCTTTTCTCCAATTAACAGGACTTCTTAGATAATAAGAAACAACCAAATAAAATACCATAGCTATGCAGATGACACACACATTTACATCACCATATCACCAGGGGATTATAGTCCCATACAAACACTGAGTAAATGCATTGAACAAATCAATGACTGGATGAGCCAGAACTTTCTTCAGTTAAACAAAGAAAAAACTGAAATGATTGTTTTTGGAGCCAAGGAGGAAAGGTTAAAATAAAGGTTACTGCTCAGCTCCAATCTGCAATGATGAAATGTTCAAACCAAGCCAGAAACCTTGGTGTAGTCTTAGACTCAGACCTTAATTTCAGCAGCCACATTAAGACAATTACAAAGTCAGCCTACTATCAGCTTAAGAATAGATCAAGGATTAAAGAACTTATGTCTCAGCAGGATGCAGAAAAACTCGTCCATGCATTTATGTTTAGCAGACTAGACTACTGTAACGGGGTCTTTACAGGACTCCCTAAAAAGTCCATCAGACGGCTGCAGCTCATACAGAATGCTGCTGCTCGAGTCCTAACAAGGACCAAAAAAGTAGACCACATTACTCCAGTTCTTAGATCTCTACACTGGCTTCCTGTCTGTCAGAGAATAGACTTTAAAATCCTGCTGATGGTTTATAAAGCACTGAATGGTTTAGGCCCAAAATACATTGCTGATCTGCTACTACTTTATGAACCACCTCGACCTCTGAGGTCCTCAGGTACTGGTCTGCTTTCAGTCCCTAGAGTCAGAACGAAACATGGTGAAGCAGCGTTTAGTCATTATGCACCACATATCTGGAACACACTCCCTGAAAGCTGCAGGTCTGCTCCAACTCTCACCTCTTTTAAATCAAAGATTAAGACTTTTTTATTTGCCACTGCCTTCCTATCTTAGATTATTTTAACTCACTTTAAATTAAAATTTTAATGTAATTTTTAATATATTTCTAATTTTCCTTTTCTTTTCTGTTTTATCATATTTGTCATTTTAATTGTGTTCTTTTATGCCTGTCTGAATGTCTCCAATGCTTTTAATGTGTTAATGTAAAGCACATTGAGTTGCCCTCGGGTATGAAATGCGCTATACAAATAAAGCTGCCTTGCCTTGCCTTGCCTTCACACTGATCTGATTAGTTAGTCCTTTGGAGTCTGTGATGACTGCTCAGTCCCTATCAGTGGTGTGCTCTTCATGGCAGTGTTTTGCTAACTAGAAATAGACTGTTGAAATGAGAAATGAGAATCAAGTGTAACACAGCTGTGTGATTGAGAAGATCTAACAGGCTCTTTGTGAGTTTGAACTCCTCTTAAGAGGCAAACGTGAACTCTTGTCCTGCATATTCTAAAAGATATGTAGACCACATCATGTATTTAAAGAAAAGAACAACCCGACACTTCAACATCAGGTCATATACATGCTATAAATCCACTGTTCTGTCATGTCAATCACAGCTTCTTTAAATGTAAACATATTGCCGATTACCACACTGACTAGCTTAATCACAGCCTTGTGTTGGCAGGCGTGACAGACACAACCGCCGGGACAGCCAGTAAAAGCAAAAGCCTCTGTCATTAGCATATCATGGTGTTCTGTACTCTGACTCAACACTCTAGACTGAAATCCCCTTTTCATTTTCACGTAAAGACCAAAATCGAAGCTGACACTTTATATTTGGTTCGTATTAATCCAGGAAACCAAGGACCAGGATTTTTCCACCATAATATAACCCCATCCCTGTTGTGTGCTGCCAGAGCAGTAAATAAAAGGACTCAGACTGCGAGTGTGTCTTTTGTGGGCTTTCATGTGCTGGCATATGTGAGCTGTGTGACTTCATGCTGGAGAGTAACAGAAGCAGAGCAACACTAATTTAAAAAATACTGTTTCATAGACGTCTGACATTTATTATTTTCCATGTTCCTGTGATGTTGTGTGCTTTAATTCTTGCTACCAGGCGTCTGCATCGAGCAGATCAAACCCATCATCTCTACAGTCGTCATACCACCATCATGTTTGGCCCGTCCTCAGCCAGCCGTGTCTAATCGGGGAAAATACGAGAAAAGCAGCTCGGCTAACACGCCTCACGAGAAGTGTGTGAAAAACATCCGCCAGGCTTATCCTCGTGGCGCTCTGTAACTCCAGTGAAATCAAGACCTGTGATGTTTCAGCACAGCGTAGCAGAAAGTGTAAATGTGTTCTCTGGTTCAGAGTCAAGAACAACAAACAGATGTATTAAGAGAGACCACCACGGCTTACACGTTTCATTTAATGTCACCACAAGTTAAAGATCGAGTGGTATTGTGAGGCTCTGGTGATTTGATGCAAAACAATTCAATATGTATGTCATGTGGTACTAAACCTCCTAGGTCTATGATCCTGTTATTGCTTTAAAGGAATGTTATGGTTAGTAAGAAGGGATATAGTTAGAGCTGGCTCAGGCTTGGACCAGCTCTTAGCTGCTATAGGCCCCCTGCTGGGGGAACTGGCGCACTGGCACACTGGGATCCTATCTCACCCCAACCCCCTCATCACTTACTTTAACTCTCCCTGTCCCATTAAAGTTACTAACCATTGACCTTTCTGGAGTCCCTGAGCTCCCTTGTCTCGTAGGTTCCTCTGAGCTGCCGTAGACGTTCAAGACTCCAGCTGATACGGACGTGCTGGACTCCAGCGGCAACAGCTTCTACTACTCAGTCCCTCCAGGAAGTTGCGATTTCGTGATCGCAACTATCAATGCAAATTCAACCAATCAGCGCGATTTTTTCGCGGCCTTGCAATTTTTTACAATCACCGCAACTTTCCCGCAAATTTGACCAATCACCTTAACCTCAGCCCCTGCACGTCATCGGTTTTGTCATCAACTTGACTTCCTTGGAACATAAACGTAAGTCCTCCCTTGATCGGCACTTTTCAACAACAAAACATGCACAGAGAACGGGTGAAAAGAGAGGACAGCAGGCAGGACAAGTGACCATGACAACGTTACTATTTATAGATTGAAGGGCTCAGTGTTAGCTTGGTCTCTACCTGCAGCAGGTGTGCTTTATGAACCAGCTCTCCTCACCTCCATGCATCTGTCTCATCTTCATTGATGATTTTTACCCCCGGTGTGTGTTAGTGACAAAGACACAACCGGGGGGACGTCTGTTTACTATTTGATGTTTGACGTTGTTGCCGTGGTTACCGTAAAAAGCTCTGCATCTACAGCTTGATTTAATCCAGTTTGGTGATAAATCAGACACATTCAGTTAGTTTTGATCAACTCCTTGTCATCAAAGATGCAGATTTATTTCAGAGTGCCGTGAACTGACTGTGCATCAGTCGCTGCGAGGTGCATTCAGGGACCGTCGTAAATGTGCAATACGGTCCTTTCATGGCATTCTTCTGTGAATCAAGAGAATCAAAATACAGTCAGTGACCACATCAAGAATGCTTTCTAAAAACAACTGTAATTTAGCATATTAACTTGCCCCTGAGATGTTATTGGGGGACAAAAGCAAAGAAAAAAAATCGCAACTTTCACCGCAATTTTTTAAAAAGCTGTCGCAAATTCAGGCTTTTTGGGCCGCAACAATCACAAAAAAATCCCACGAAATCCTGGAGGGACTGACTACTTATCTCATCACTATAACCGCTTCCTCTCTCTCTTATTCTCCTCTATCCCTCTTTCCAGACTTGGTCTCAGCAGATGGCTGTCTAACATGAGTCTGGTTCTGCTTGAGGTTTCTGCCTGTTAAAGGAAGTTTGTCCCCTCCGCTGTAACTAGCTCAATACTGTGAGGTGCAATGCTCATGGTGGATTAGGGTGGGGTCAGACTGAGTCTTGCCCTGTCTTGGTGTTGGGTCTCTGTTCATAATTTGACATAGAGTGGTCTAGACCTGCTCCGTTTGTAAAAGAGTCTTGAGATAACGTTTGTTGTGATTTGGCGCTGTACAAGTAAAGATTGATTGATATGTTTTTTTATGACAACCTTAATGAAAGGAAAAAGATCATATGTAATGTGTTTGTATGATTGACTACAGGTGCTGCACTGTGCATGTAGACAAAGTCTGTTAGGTTGTAAAATGCAGTTCTCCTAAAGCATCAATCAATCAATCAATCAATCAATCAATCAGTCAGTAAGTCAATCAATCAATCAATCAATCAATCAATCAATCAATCAATCAATCAGTCAACCTTGATTTGTATAGCGCCAAATCACAACAAACGTTATCTCAAGACGCTTTTACAAACAGAGCAGGTCTAGACCACTCTATGTCAAATTATGAACAGAGACCCAACTTCAAGACAGGGTAAGACTCAGTCTGACCCCACCTTAATCCACCATGAGCATTACACCTCGCAGTATTTAGCTAGTTAAAGTGGTGAGGACAAACTTCCTTTCACAGGCAGAAACCTTGAGCAGAACTAGACTCATGTTAGACACACATCATGCCTCGAGTTGGGTCTGGAAAGATGGATAGAGGGGAGTAAGAGAGAGAGGTGACAGTGATGAGATGAGTAGGAGAAGCTGTTGCCGCTTGAGTCCAGCACGTCCGTATCAGCTGGAGTCCAGAACGCCTGCAGCAGGAGGACGTCTACGGCAGCTCAGAGGAACCTACGAGACAATGGAGCATCCAACAGTCCAGTATCTGGGGTCACAGGGGGACTGGAACCAATCCCTGCTTCCAGTTGGCGAGAGACAGGATATGCCCTGGACATGTTGCCAGCCAATTAAGAGGCAGACATTTAGACACAAACAACCATTCACTCACACTCTCACACCTTCAGCCAATTATTGGGACCATATAACCACACAAGCAGTCTTTGAACTGCTGATGGAAGCCACACATGCAAGGGGAGAACATGCAGAAAAACAGCTTCTTCCTAGACCGGGATTCGAACCTGGAACCCTCTTCTTGTGAGGAAACTGGGTGAAAAAAGATTTAATATGATGTGTGAGTTCTGGTCCCCTGTGTCGCCCTTGATTTTCAGAATGAAGATCCATTGTAATAGGTTTAGACCAATCAGAATCAAGTATCTAACTCAGCCAGGTAATTAGTGAGAAAGCAGAATAATAGCTACCAAATAAATGATCCTTTGGAATCTGTTCTGTGTAAGTTTCTTTGCACCAGCTCTCCCTAATTCTAAAAACTTTCATGAATATTTGTTGTGCTTTCCTTGAATCCTTGGAATCCTTGTATTATTGGAGAACTGTTAGGAGAACTAAACAGCCATACATTTTTCCACAAAATGTTCTTGCAGCACACGATCCTGATCCTGATCCTGATGTAGTTAGTTGGGGACTTTACTTTAACCACCGGGAGAGGAATAATACCGTTCATTTATGGGATGTAGAGCCTCTTGAGGGAAACTTGTAACTCTGGCATGTGTTCATAAGATTAACCTGACTTCTTTCTTTTGACAGCGGAAATTTTGAAGCATGTTGTGAGTGAGGTCTGTTGATTCTCCTGAAAACCACTACAACTTCTTTGGAAAATGTTTCCAGAGGATTGAGTACCAGACACAAAATTCCACTCACCTCCATTATTAGGATCCTGCAAGAAATCTCTGCGGCTGATATCTAAAACCTGGAAAAACAATCTATAGCTCAGTTTAACGTCAGGAGCAAGGGGGGAAAATATGTGTTTTTATGATTTAGGTGAACTGACCCTTTAGAGTCTGTCAGTTATTTCACCTCGTAATAGTTAGCATGCTGGCAGCAGGGAGTAATAAACGATAACACACGGCGCATATTTGTGCAATGTGACTGAAGTATTCATCATCTGTTATAAATCATATCATCAGATCAGCTTTACAGCTGTGAGAGAGGAAGCCTGAGTCTCTGCGGCTCTACTCACTCTCCTCTTCATGGACATTAATGTGACAGTGCCACTGCTGCTGCTGCTGCTCCAACCACCAGGATGCTCCCACATCTGTCCACTTATCCTCAAATTGAAGCAGCCGACATGCACATGGTGGTTTGTGGGCTGCGTCTTAAGTTGAGAAACAACATGGACATCTGCATCCTGTGTTTGTCTTATTTATTTGTTGAGCCAGAGGTGACCGTATTCAGACAACATAGTGGAGCATAGATTGTATCCACCATGGACAGAGCAACATTCTCCATTCTCCATCCTCCATTCTTTAAATGTTAAAGCCCAAAATTTAAGAGCTCCGTTTACACCTCTGCTTACAAGTGTTTACATAAAATATTATATATTTAGAGAGATAGAAATTAATTTATCAAGCTTACTGAACTGACTGTAAAAACAAAGAACCTCACACAAAGCAGGAATTTAGGTTCCTGAACAGTTTTCATGAATGTGGAAATCAGCTGCTGCAACTGAAACAGATTATTTCATCACCAAGTTGTGAATCTTTTTTTTTAATTCTGCTGTAAAATAGAGTTAATTTTATAAAGTAGTCTCCCCCAGCTCCACAGTAATCATATCTTTCATATACTCTTCTTTCTGTCAATGTATCTCAGTAAACAGGTAACAGGTTTAGATACTTTCATTGCATGTATTACAGGGAAATGGTAACAGCATATTCACACATTTTCAACTCGCTATAAGTTCCTCTGCTGCTTCATCACTCTGTCTGGTGTCTCCTTTGTCCACGGTGTCACTTCTGTGTAATGTTTATGCAGCCTAGAAAAAAAAGTAGCAAAGAGCTAGCTTCAGGTGACAATACAAGGAACTTGTGTTTCAGGAAACGCTTGTGTTCTGTGCTTCACTTTATGGGCCTTGATCCCGACCATAGACTGTGTATAAAATGGACGTCATCTCGCTCGATTTAAAGTGAGTCCGTAACAAAAACTACTCCCCCTAGTGGCTGGCTGCAGTATAGGTCAAAAACTCTGTCTCCTCCATTTGTTTCAATGGGGCTACAGTCAAACTTAAAAAAATAAACACACGTGGTATGAATGTTTCTCCCATCCGTACGCTGTGGTGATATGTAGTTATTATTTGACTGTTTTGTGTTCAAGGCCTCTTCTTTCTGAAAAGTTTATTATTCATTAGTTATTAGAGGTTAAAAAATGGGTTTTAGATCTGGGTTTACTTTGATTGACAGCTGCCGTAGAGAGAAACTCTGTAGGACCTCGGGACGCTACGCTGTAGGGCGGAGCTTGTTACCCCTGGCAACACACAAATTCCCTGCTGCGCAGACACTGGCTGCAGAAAATGTACAAGATGGTAGCGCTCTGGAATTTTGGCTTCCAAACCGTACAATGGGAAAACGCGATGCTGTCCATTATATATACAAATTGTGAACCAGACATACACTCTAAAAACTTTTCATGGGTTTCATTTTATCTCTAAATAAAAATACCACGTTAGATCTAACATTAGCCACCTTTACCTGGCAAATCAAGAAAAATGTCTTATTTAAATAAACTGCAAACAGGAAATAATCCCTGAACTATCTGGAATAGGTCAAAAATAAAAAATAAGATAAAATAAATTAAGATTTAAAATCTGTTAATGGGTTAAGCAACATTTAATTGTTAAGTTTCATTAAATATTAAATTATGGCGCGCCATTGGATTAGTGGTTTAAGCGTGTGCACCATATAGGCCTCCAGAGGCAATGGTCCTCGTTACAGTGGTTGCAGGTTTGTCTCCCGGCCTTAACCATTTGCTGCCTGGCTTACCCCACTCTACGGTATTCTCCCCAAGATACTATAATATGATCTGTTATAATATAATACAGTATAATATGATCTGATATGATATAATATAGTATAATATAATACAATTGAATATAATGTAATGTAATATAATATAATATGATATAATGCAATATCATGTAATGTAATATATTATAATGTAATGCAATTTAAAGTAATATAATACAGTATAATATTATATTATATCATTTTATATAATATAATTATATATAATTATATATAATATTATATAATACAATTGAATATAATATAATATTTTGTCAGACCATCAGAGAATCAATGCAGAAAGAGTGATGAGAGTGTGACAGAAGGAGGAGTGTGGGGGTTCAGTGGTTGACAGTCTGTCCTCCATTGCTGTTTAAATATTCTGATGTCGGTGGGCCCAAAGAAGCACCTGCATCAGTCTTTCAGTCTTGCATGATTTGCGTTGACTGAACGAGCTCCCCATCAGCCTCAGCTCATCATGGAGAGGGGGACTCCAGACTGTCCAGTCCCAGACCAAGCACAGAGCGGGCCTTCCTCAGCAGCTTGTTGAGTTTGCTGGCCTCAGTGAACAGAGCACTGGCCACCCCATGATGTGACACGGACTAATATTATGTTTACTGCTGAAGAACTCAGAATGTGTTAAGTGGATGATTGATTCACCTTACTCTACTACTCCCTCTAATATCAGCCATATGAGTGTTTTTCCTGTCGGCCTGAAAGAACGCTTCCAACTTTGGCGCACGTCAAAAAATCCAAGGAATGTTAATGAAAGGGCTGTTGGACGAGGGCGAACGGGGAAACGCAAAAACGACGGAAACAGTGAGACATTAATGTCAGGTCAAGTGCATATTTGAGAGGTCGCACACTCGGCTGGTGCCATGAAATTTTACGCTTTATTTTTCTTTTACATGCAGTCACGCAGGCATCACAGCATGGAGACAGACACTTTTTAATTTTCTTCATGATTGACAGCAAGACTATTAAAAGGTTATTAAAGATGAAAATAAAAAATGTTAATGAACGCTCTCACTTTAAAATGTAATGCAAGCTCTGACCTGCCGTGCTCTTGCATAAGCTCTGCACATATCTGAGACATAATTAAACTCTTTTTTACCTCTCAGTCATGACAGTTCATGCACCAAACAGGCAAAGTTTCATAATCTGTAAATGCTCATGCTAACAAAAAGATGTGATTATTTGGGCATGTAAGATAGACTGTTATTTGATAATCGTTACCCCCTGATGTGTCTGAGTGACCGTTAAAGAGTGCTGAGTGTTCAGATTCAATTTCATCTGACATATAAGAAACAACATTTATAACCCTCTCTCCTTCAAACCACAAATCAGAAACCAAAACATCCTTCTTCCACCTCAGATCCTCTTTCTCCTCCTCTGCTGCCGAAACCCTCATCCTTGCCTCCATAACCGCCAGACTGGACTACCACAACAGCATCCTTCACAGCCTTTCCTCCACTGACCTCCAAAAACCCCAATGTGTCCAGAACTCAGCTACCCGGTTACTCACTCAATCCCGCTCCAGAGCTCACATCACACCCATCCTCCAGCACCGAATCCACTTCAAGATCCTGCTCAAGCCCTCAATAACCTCGCTCCCTCATACCTGACTGACCTCCTCAAGTGGCACTCCCCAGATCATGAGATGCCAATCTCCTGTCCTCCATCACCAACACCAAGCAACGCACCTTGGGGGGACAGAGCCTTTGCCATCGCTGCCCCGACTCTGCAACTCTCTCCCTCCAAACATAAACAACTCTGACTTGCTTCTCTCATTTAAAAACCACCTCAAGACCTTCCTGTTCAAAAAACACAACAACACATTACCTCTACTTTACATATAAATGAGGCAGTGACATTGACCACATAATGCTCAAAGGTAACCCTTTCTCATGAGATTTCATCCAACAGATGTTGCTTTATAGTCTTGTTAAAAATACAGCAAGGCTACTCTATGCCACATCTCACACTTGAATGACCAAGAACGCAAAAGTAACACCTTATTTTCTTGATTTAGATTATCGTATTATATTATTTAGATTATCAACTAGTGAAAAAGAGGTAGCCAAAAACATCCTGAGGCCTGGCTCCTGGCCTTTCTGTACACACTGAGGTCTGACAGTAGCCTGGATCACATCACCTTTTACCCAGAGACATCTCTGCGCCCTCCCCCAGAGTTACAAAAGGTTAATGTCGTTAGCAGGGATTACACTGTATACATTCATGTGGTTAGTGTAAAGATGTACCTTCATGCAAGGGCTGCGAGTACTGCAGGGCTAATCTGTTCTGTACTATGGCCCACCACTAATGCGCTACTTATACCCCTAAGAGCATTTAAACGTTTAAGAGGGGAGACGCAGTTACCAGCAACACCAGCAAGATGACCAGTGGCTCATGGCAAGCAGACAATAAGCTAAAAGGAGGGAAAGTTGTAAGGAGGGACCTTTATGTATCAACCAGAGGTATACCAAGTTAGAGGAGTTGTCATTTAGGTGAATCATTTAACTTTCTTCCTTTCTTAGAGTTAAATCAGATGATTAAGCAGTCGGAGTTACAACCATGGGATGTAGAAAATTCCTAGAGGTCAACAAACCCCTGCACCTTTAATCAACCTTGCAATCTTCCCTGCAACTTTGCTGCACATTGATCAATCAACCTGTTTCCCCACAGGTGTTGAAATGCACATCACCGTCCTTATTTCTTTTATAGTCGAAATATATATTCCCTTAGGGATGAAATGTTGCATAGACTTCAATATTGTCGGAGAAGTGCATGATACAGATTAGAGCTGCTCCGTTTGAATGAGACTGCAGTTTAACCGTTTCTCTTTCAGAAGCTTCCTAATCCAGCTTCAGCCTGCAGAGTCTTTGTTGAGGCTCAATGCAGTGGATCATTGATGCTTTCTGTTGAGTCTGTTAACCGATCATGTAATGTGTGAAACAGTGAAAACAAATCACACAACACAACGTCTTTGGAACTGTTTGAAAAAGCTGTTTCAGAATCAGTCATTTTAGGCTGTAACAATCACAGAAAACACCTCAGAAACCTGCAGGTACTGACTAGAAATATCCACATTCACCATGTCAACATGACAGCCCTTTGATTCTCCAACATCTGAAAGGGCTGCAAGCAAAAAAGCAGTCATAATGCTGCGTCAAAAGTCATATATCCAAAGGTAACCTTAAGAGCTGATATCCTTCAAATGTTTCTGACTGATCAGCCGCTGACATTAAAAGACTTTCAGGAGGACTCTGAGTTTTCTCTATCAATCAATCAATCAATCAGACTTTATTTATAAAGCACTTTTCATACAATGGCATTGTAACACAAAGTGCTGTACAAGAAAAACCACTTAAAATAGAATAAATTAAGAAAGAGATCCCAGCCCCAGCCCGACCCCAAACCCACCCCACAATCCTAAGGTTAACAACACAATATGCAACAAAAGTAATAAAAACAATAAAATAAATAAATAAATAAGAATAAAAAAATAAAAAAATCGAAATAATATGCTGAACGAACTGAGGAAACGCTCTGATGATATCTCAATGAGGAAAAACTGGAGGTAAAATAAGATGTTAAAACTCTACTCGCTGCTAACCATACATTATCCTGCATATTACCCGGCTACTAACTTAAAATATTAACACGTTGTTAAAAACATTGATCAAAGATAATTTTATTGATTTAAATGATTTCTGTTTACAGTTTTTAAAAATAGTCCCAGTGATTCCTCGTCAGTGATCATTCCATGGTGATGGATTCTTCTCTGCCTGTTGTGGTGGATTGAACATGAAACTGTCCTCATTCAGCTCTCCTTCTTCTCTGAGCTCTGCGGTTCACACACCTTTAAAAAGAAACTAATGTCACAACTTTGAACCCTGCTGCTATCATCACCACCGCTCATGGTTTAACTTTCTTTGGAGAGATCACTAATCTAAAGTTTCTCTCACCTGCTCCACTCCTTCATCATTAATGGACAGGATCCAATATGTAAACATCCGTAACCTGCTGATTTAGCATGCTAACGGAAACGTTTTAGCCACATTGTTTTGATGCTAATGGAAGCTAACGGTTTTACCTTACCTTACGGTCTATGGTGTCAACAAGCAGAAGCTAAATGTGTCTGAACTCTTTTCTGTGGATTGATTTGACATGACGTGTGATCAGTTCGTCTCTGGTGTTGCTCATGTTAGTGAAAGTTAATAACCGTCATCAAGGGGTTTTGAACAGAATCAAGCATCTTACACACCGGAAGATCAGTAATACACCTTTTGGACTAATGCAAACTGGGTGGTCTTCACGGCCGGTGCTCGCGCTGGTTCGGAGCTGGTTGAACTTGTGAACCAACACAGCACCCGTTTGTTTTTCCCCCTGTGGAAGAGGCACATCATGACAACAGATTTACGTTACCGCTTTTCCCATCAGCACTAGCGCAAATTTTCCCTCACAACAACAACGATGGTGGACAACGTAGCATGCTTGCTGGTGTTGCTCCTGGCTTTTAGTAATCACACGAGGTCCCAGAATCCATTAGTCTTTCTATTTTTTGCGCTGCAGGACAACGGCAGAAACACGTGTTTTTGATCACGGCAACCCTGCCCCTCGCCCCTGACATAAGCGGTTAGTGGTTCTAGATCAGCAAAGAGTTGGAGCCGCCCTGGAACCAGTTTTCCCAGCCGGGAGACGGTTCACTCACAGTCAAAGCATGAAAAACCGGTTCTCAATTGAGCACCGGCTCCAAACCGGCCCTGAAACTGCCTCAGTCGAAAATGGGTATAAGAGAGCCGGGTAATAAAAAACAGCTAATTCTTTAGTTTGATACGTTTGCTGAGTAAAAACATTTAAAGCAAGGCTAGATGGACTCCTCTAACTGTATCATGGTTATGGATTAAACAAACCAAACCCATCGGGCTCAATCACACACCTTGGGCGAGCGTCATTGTTGTTTCCTGGCCAACATAGTCTTCATGTTTCTGTCCAGCGCCCACATTATGTAAATATGAAAAAAAAAACACACCCATGTGAGCACGTGTGAATGATGTTCTTAAAATGAGGTGTGGTCAGGTGCAAAGGTGGCGCTTTGTTATCTTAGGGATTCAGAAACCAACTGCACCTTGGACCAACTTAAACCTGGTCTTAAGACTTAAGTCCAGGGCACAGTACTTATTTTATGAGCATGATGCAAGGAGGGAAGTTTAAAGTGTGGATGAAATATGACTTATTCAAACAGAGAGCTTTGAATTCCTCATGTATAAAGTAACACACCTGACTCTTACGGGAGGGAACACACACCGACTGATTTGATTCATGTGGAGCCCAACACACACCTTTGATAAATTGATTTAAGTTGAGCCAGAGGAATCCAGTGGGCATTCTGTACAGGACATAAGAGATCTTATGGACCTGATACACTAGCAACCTTGAAAGCTATGCTAGCTGAGGCAATGATGATGTTTTAAGTCTAACTTGAGTAAAAGGGAAGAAAGATGTCAGTGACACAGTCCTTCTATGACAGCCAGGCTGCATATTTCTCACTTTTCTGCCTTTGTTTGAAAAACTTTCCATCACAATTAATCCGATGTCGCCTTAAAGAACCAGAAGGAATCCTTAAAGATGGGAAAGACAGAGCGTTAGGATTTTACACTATGAAGTAGGAGTCACTAACCTTTCTGTCTGACAGCTTTTTTGACTTCTGTTAAAGCCATGTTTGGCTTCATTCAATCTGGAAGGAAAACTTTTGATTTTTCACAGAAGAACTATTCAAATTCAACGCCAGCTCTGCGTTTGTTTTCTCCTAGCCTGACTGCAAGAACTGTTTTAACCCTGCTCACAATGGATTCTGTGTTTCTCATTTTCCAAAAGGATATTTATCATAGCTTCTGAAGGCCAAAGCAATTGCTCCATTAAAGGTGCTTTAATCCTGGAGTGGCTGCTTTCTCAGTATGAAAGCTCTGCTTTGGTTATAAATAATAGGAATCAATATTTAAATGCGGTCTGGGTTGAATCCCTGGCTGACAAATAAGATGTGGAATGATGGAAGGAATGAGGCAGGCACATGTTTCCAAGAGATGCTCTCAAGGAAGATTAATATTATGCTGCAGCTTTATGAAGCTGTTCACAGTTTATTGTGTTGTATTTGCATTCACTGTATAAAACTAACTCATAATGTGTTCCACAGGTATGACGTGAAAGAGTAAGTTTGTAAAGTAAGACAAACCTGGTTATAAGAAGACTCCCCCTTTTCAAGGAAAAACACTATTTGAGGACCAAAGGATGGATGACAGCCCTGGTAATGGGAACACCTTTAACTGTTTTCACACTCTCTCCTGTCAGTACCTCTGCAGCTGCTGCTTTGAGGGTCTCGTTAAGATTTCTTCTGGCTGTTAGCATTTTTCAGACTGCCTTTCAGACTTTTGGGCTCACAATCATCAATGACCATCATCTTAAAACCGGCATCAAAACTCTGCCTCCCATAAAATCTAGATTAGAATTCGAAATCCTTCTTCTGACCCACAAAGCTCTTAATGGTCAGACACTTTCATATCTTAAAGAGCTCATCGTGCCCTATTACCCCTCTAGAACACTACGCTCCCAACATGCAGGCCTGCTCGTCGTATCTAAAGTCTCTAAAAGTAGTATGGGAGGTAGAGCCTTCAGCTCTCAGGCCCCGCTCCTTTGGAATCATCTACCAGTCAGGGTCCGGGAGGCAGACACCCTCTCTACTTTTAAGAGTAGGCTTCAAACTTTCCTTTTTGATAAAGCTTATAGTTAGAGCTGGATCAGGCTTGGACCAGCTCTTAGTTATGCTACTGTAGGCTTAGACTGACACACTGGGATCCTGTCTCTCACTCTCTCCCTTCCTGTCCCATTAAAGTTACTAACCATAGACCTTTCTGGAGTCCCTGAGCTCCCTTGTCTCATAGGTTCCTCTGGATCTCTACTGCTGTGGACGTGCCAGACTCCGGCTGCAATGATTACTACGCTCCGTCTCACCTGTATCATCTTTCTCTCTTTATCTCCCTCTATCCCTCTCTCCAACACTCAGCAGATGTGTGTCTAACATGAGTCTGGTCCTGCTGGAGGTTTCTGCCTGTTAAAGGAAGTTTGTCCTTGCCACTGTAACTTGCTAAATGCTGCAAAGTGCTCTGCTCATGGTGGATTAAGATGAGATCAGACTGAGTCCTGTCTGTAAGAGGGGACTGGATCTGATTCTGTCTTGATGTTGGGTCTTTGTTAATAATAGAACATAGAGTACGGTCTAGATCTGCTCTGTTTGGAAAGAGTCTAAGGAGAACATTTGCTGAGATTGGGCGCTATATAAATAAAGATTGATTGATTGAACTCAGCCTTCTTTTGAGCCACTTTGTTCAAGACCATCACTGTGTCTCTCCATCTTTCATCCCTTTGGTACTGTAGTTGTGAGTGACGACTAGTTTTAGCCAGGAGGGTTGCACTTGATTTACAGATTAGTGGTGCTGTGGACTGTGGTGATTGCATATTGGAGTTTAAGCGTATATGTAAGTCTATCAAACTTTTTCAGATATATTTCAAGCCACCCTGTCCTACATTTTTGTCAGTTTATGATCCAGTCATGATGTGTAAAAACACAGGCATATGAACATTAATGTTCAGGAAGAACTGGAGGTTGGTGCTGCTAGATCCCATGTGTAGCCTTGTTAAATAAATTGCGCTATATTTGGACTTTTTCCCCATGATTTTTTTATTTATTATTAGATTTGATGCCTAGTCCCAATTTTAATTTCTGTTTACACAGAAAAAAAGCTGAACAAGCGAATTAGTCACTTTGGACCATCCCTATTCTTCAAAACACTGAGTTACAATTCACACTGTACATGGGTTATGACATGACTCTGCTTTGATAAGTTCTGTGAAATATGGTAGCTCATTTTAGGTGTAACTTTCCCTCTCAAATGAACGACATGGCAGACTCAAACAGGTTTAAAGATCACTTACAACCTCTGTAATTCTAACTTATTACAGGAGGTCTCCAGGTCACACATGGCCTCTGCACAGAGGGTTGTATAATGCATCCCTGTGGCGATCCTCTGGCTTCTCATACAGTGCCGCCATCAGATCAGTCTGCCCAGGTCATCAGTTTCTCAACCAAATACCTGCAAAGTTAATGAAATCCCCATCTGCCTCAGCGTGCAAAGAGAAGCATGCCAACATGCTTGTCAGTTTTAAGTGAGATGAATTAGATCATCTGGTTGTCACAGCAGGAATTTATGATCATTAGTACAATGTTGAAAATATCGAAGTTGGCTAATATTCTCTAAATCTAGTGGCAATGCTTTTTATTTTTTCTTAAAGGGATAGTTCAGTGTTTTTGAAGTGGGGTTGTGTGAGGTTCGTATCAACAGTAAGTGTACAACCTGGGGGGGATTCAACTCAGTCTCTTTGTTGAGAAATTTGTAGAAGCTACGTTTCCATGGGTCATGGTCCATGTTAGCAATCACAAAGTCTGATCCAATATTTATATTTAATAAAGTATTAGAGCTTTACTTTGCCGTCAAAAAGCCCATTTTCTTCTGAAGAAACAAAGAAACAACCAAACTAAAAACTAACAATTATGACAGCAATAAGGACAAGCTCTTTACTATGGACACAAGAGGACACCTTCAAAAACTAGAGAACTGAGAGAAAGGAGAAACTTCTTCTCTAACTGGAGAGCAGAAGAGATCCAGAGTTACCTGGTGGAGCAGGTGTGTAACTGTGAGTCCATGAACCAAGAGAGCAGTGGGACATGGTAACAACAGGACCTCAGGACCTTTCTGAATCAGAGGATAGCAGCGGCTCAGAACGCAGCACAGAGCAGGACCTCTGGACCAGTGTTAATTATGTTAAGAAAATTATGACGATAAATGTTCGTCAACGACTCATTTTTTCATGACGAACGAGACTATAACGAGCTAAAGTGCATCACTGATAATAACAACGCTGACAAACGTATGTTTTGATTTTTTGAGACGAAAACATTAGTGGCCGACCGCCGGACATTAAGAATCCCTGTTTACCCGCTGTGCGTCTAATCTTTAAAGATAAAGTGATGCATTCAGTGACTGGCTGAGTTATTATCTGAGGGGTTCAGTGTTAGCTTGGTCTCTACCTGCAGCAGGTGTGTTCTATGAACCAGCTCTTCCCACCTCCATGCATCTGTCTCATCTTCATTGAGGATTTTTACCCCCTGGTGTGCGTTAGTGACAAAGACACAACCGGGGACGTCTGTTTAATATTTGATGTTTGACGTTTTTGCCATCAAAAAGCCCAAACAGTGGTGAGTAGGCCTAGTTCATATTGATTTTTTGTTTGTATGTGAACATGTGGGCCACTGTGCCAATTTTACTAATCTTTATAGCTGTTGATACAGTGGACACAAAAACAGCGCCCGCTATCTGCTTCAGGTTTGATAAATCACATTGCGTGTGCTTAATGTTTACATTTGCATCTCCTCCTCCCAGTATTTTGCGCATTCTGATGATCTACATGTATTCTGCATATTCATGAAGGCAAACACGCTAAATGGATAGCGAGTGCTATTTTGCTCATTTGACAGACGCAATCCTCAGTGCTCCTGGTTAGTACATAAGCTTTGCGCGCGCTATCAAGTTTGCACGTGTTTTTATACACGCAAACCTTTAGCAAATCGGGCCCAGAGTGTTTTATTCTGAAAATTAACCGGATGTTTTCATTTTGTTTTGGTGCCTGACTTCCTGTCCCGCTCCATCTGCTCTGTTGAGATTGATGCTTCGTGCTCCGGCATCCCGCAAGAATAGAAGTCTTCCGTATCTGACCGCAGAGACACAGCCGGAACGCAACAGAGCGGATCCAGTGGAAGTTAACACATTGCCTTGAATAGAAACTTATCAGATCCAGTGGTGTGATGGATCGGAGACAGACCGGACATGGATCTGGTGGAATTTGTGGCCTTGAGCTGAAATATCAAACTCTACACACATTACTGTGTCTGCCAGATCATGTCCACCATTTGATGCTTTAAATTATGTCAAGCTGAGCTACTGACATTTGAAAATTCCCATTATATCCAGCAAGAATCAAATTGACTTATATGTCATTAGCCCAATTAGCTGATCAGTGTGCTGCGTCTGCAAACAGGAGAGGAAAGTGCTGAAAAATATCTAAATACTGTAGATACACTACCATAGACATCAGTGTTTGGGTCAGACTATCTTATAGTTTGCTTAATTACATGATGAATTTAATCCTGCACTGTACAAATGAAAACTTAAAATTGTTGCCTGAAAATTATATTTTGGTTAAGTAAACAAAAAATGTTCCATTTTGTTTCAAACTAGATCAAAGTAGTTATCTCAACTAACTGTATTTAGTCTGTTTGTAAAGTTGGTCTCATTTCATAAGTTAGGTTGGTAGAACTTGAAATTCTGGGTTTGAGGCTCGGCTAAATTATTAGAGTCTGCTTCAGTCAAAGAACGGGGTCTCCAACTCAAATCTACAGGGGTCTTCATCCATACTTTCAATTCCCCACATGTGGCTCCATCTCTCCTGTCCTGTGTGGATTTGATCGCCCTAAAGGTGAGTGTTTAGTTTGAGTATTGTATTGAAACTCTAGCTTTACAGTTGGTGAGTTGATGGTGAGTTGATTACCGGTTACTGTCACTTTAATTTGTTTAGTTAGTTTAATAAGACATGGTCATTATTAATAGTTAGCCGCCTTGAACATTAGCTAGCTACCTTGCAGGTGTGAAAACGGTGCAGTAACGTGCAGTAACATTTAGGGACATTTGCTGAACAAACAATAGTAAGTTGGCACAACCTTCACTTCTTAGTATGAAGAACTGAAAACTTTCAGTTACACTACATATGAATGATAAGTTATCTCAACAAAAACTCATCAGTTACCTCAAATGTAAGATTTCTAGTTAGCCTCAAAACTCTAGTGCAGACAGTTGCCTTGAAATGTTGAGTTCTCACAGCTTTTACGTTTTAACTGTGTGTCTGCAGTGGTTGTTAGTTGATACACAAATACCTCATACAGCACCACCTAAAGAGATCAATAAAACACACTGTCCCTCCAGTGAGTCTCAGTGTGTCCTGTATTCTGGTTTTATTCTCAGCTTCCTCTCTGTCGTGAAGACACTTCAATGCTGGATGTTGTCAACAGAGAGAAATTAATGTTGGAGGTGTGTTCATATTGAGTTAGGTTCATATTTCCATAAACAATAAGCTTCAGAGTTTCTGTGCCAAGCCTTCTGACTTCCTCTGAGTTGTGTAATGCATCAAAAGCTGTCCTCTCCTTTGACAAACCTCCAGGCCTCCCCGTGCTGTGCCCTTCCATGTGAGTCTGCCTCCTGTTGTTTTGAAGTCCAGAGAGCTGAAATATAAAAATGCACAGCTGTCCGGTGGTTGCTGTAAGTTATAATATGCATTGATGTATGTCACCACCCAGCAGCGGTCTGGCCAGACGCTCTACGAGATATTCCATCACTCTAAACTCATTTCAGTTTTCCACTCCTCCCCGACTTCTCCGGCCTGCGACACTGTAAATAGTAATCTGTGAGGCTTCCGTCAGCCTGCAGATTGTGATTCCTGGAGCTTTCCCTCTGTTTCCGAGCATTCCTCTTTTTGATGGTCGCATTGGCATTTATGAGCACGGAAAGTTCCTACCTAATTAGGGGTGCATCGGGGAGAAGTCTTTGGGAAAGAGCAGGCCTGACCACTTATCAAGAACAGCCGGTGCACTGCAGAAAGAAAGGGGCATTTTCTTGAGAGCCAGTGATCCGTATCATGACTGCACAAACCGGACTTAGTGGCTGGTGAATGGCTGTGTCTTGTTTTCTCAAGGGGCCCGCACAGTGAGCCAGTTCAATATAAGGAGATCTCAGAAGATGATCTCAGAAGGGAGAGTGCCGGCAAGACATCAGCACCACTTTGTATCTCTTTGTCCCCTCCAGAAGGTCAAAGTGTTTAACAGTGTGTAATATAACTCCTTTTCAGCTGACACTGACTCTAAAAGTCATCGATGAAGTGAAAATGCCTCAGACCAAGAGTTCATTAACCATCGCCTGAGTACAAAGACCCGGCTGACCTGAATGGAAATGATTAACTCGGCTGGCCTCTGGTGATGCTTGCCCATGCATCCCGTCTCATTAGTCGACACCTTCTTCCTGTCAGACCGGCCGCGGGTTTACAGGCACAGCTCGGATGCAGAACGAGTTGTTGCTGGGAAACAGTGGCCCTGTTAACACCTACAGTATGAACAAGAGTCAGCAGACAGCGTGAACAAACAGATCTGGATTTACTTTGCTGGGACCTTCGACCCTGAAGTGATATCAATATTCAGTGCTGAAAATTGACCGGTTGAAAAATTGCAAGAATTTTCATTTTGCTCTGTTGGATCTTAAAAAAGTTCTAAGTAGAGTTTGAAAATGCAAAAAGAAGAAATAGGAGGGAGACAAAAAAAAATTTGAGTTAGCAATTTATTGAAAACAACAATTAAACTGAAATAGGCTTACTTCCTTGTCTTTGTTCATGACGACTTTTATCAGGATGCACAGTGAAATGAGTTATTTACTGTATCATAACAACAACAAAACTTAGCACTTTAAATATTTTTTATTCTGGTCGTTAGTTTAAAAAGAACAAAAGTCTACAGTTTGTGTGAGTAGTCATCTAACGGAAAAAGATAACACAACTTTACATGTTGACATTGATTTGTTTCACGCCTTGAAATTCAATATACAAATAGGGCGACTATTATTTCTGGAGCGATAAAGGATTTCTAATGTTTTGAAAGACTACAATGTCTAAAAATGTTAAAGTGCAAGATCTGATGAATAATGGATTAGTAGATTCCTGATAATGAGCTTTATTTATTATTCTAATAGCTTTATTTTTTTGGAGTTTGATGACAGAATGTAGGTTTGTTTTATAAGTATTTCCCCAGACCTCAACACATTATGTCATATACAGGCGTTTTTCTACCAGAGGGACTTTACCCCTAAATTAGGTGCGTTTCGACCGGTGGACCCAGGGTCTAAATGTAGGGTAGATAATCTCCCCCCTAAAAAGCCCCTGCTAGGGGGGGTAGTACTTTTCAAAGGTCCCAGGGCTTTCAGGGGGCAGGGCCTGCAATGCTGAACGTGTCTGATTGGTAGATTAAGCGCCGTTTTTATTCCGCCCTCCATCCACAATAACATCACACACATCTGTGATTCACTTGATTTCTCTTTCTTTCATTGGTTTTTATTTGTTCTATCTTTTTTGTATGTGTGTGTACTTTTCAAAAGAAGAAGCTGTGATTCTCTTGATTTAGCAGCTTGTAACAGTAGTCTTCTCTCAGCCCACCGTGAATGCGTCTCTCCCGGTGTTCCGGTTTTAAAAGTGACCCTGTAAACTGGAGACCTTCAACTGAACGTGTCAGTGTTTGTGGAGTTTACACAGCTGTTGAAACACAGAGGGAGTTCCTGGGAATGCAAACTAGTTTAGTTTTTATTAAGATTTCAAAATATCCTCATCAGATATTTAATGATCGTCTAAAGACGCTTATGAGGGATGCATCTGACTGAAAGTCTCCAGTTAACAGGGTCGCTGTTTAAACCAAAACACCGGTCGATCTCTGCCACGGCTTTTTGAGTTCAAAAGGATTTTAAAGCCGTGTTGAAACGTCTTTGCTACTCGCACTTATCTCCTCTCACGTGTTGATTCAGTGAATCCATCTGTGATGAAATATAGCACCATCTAAAACAGCGCCAGCTGAGTCTCTTCATGCTAACAGGCTAACTGTTGTGTTGCTCATAATGATACCTGCCTGTCCGTCTGCTTCCATGGTGTCATCTGTGATGAATGGCATTCATCTTTGTTTTACTGCCCTCTACTGGTTTGGTGGTGTAGTGCATTTACTTTTTTTTTCTCCATACATCACTGGCCTGATTTACACAATCTGCCCGGGACTTCAGCCCACAGTCAAAACGCAGACAACAATGGGGGCACAGGAACCTTTTAGTTCAGGGTGAAGTAGTTCTCGGGGCTAAAAGACCCTGGAACTCTTGGTCGAAATGCACCTTATGGCACAATGAGGGAAAAATACAATATATGTAGACATTTCTTATTCAACAGATGTCTTATTCAACATAAGATACCAATTTAGATAGGTTAGTTTTTAGGTGTCCTATATGTGGTTTCCAACCATAGACTGTATAAAGTATGGACCTAGTATCCGTGACGTCACCCACTTGTTCCTGAGCGCTGTTTTGAAGCCAATCGTTGGTGGGAGCCATATTGCTTCTGTCGAGCCAGTGTGACGTAAAGAGGCGGAGTTTGAGCCTCCTAGCCAACAGCTGCAGTGTTCCCACAGGCAGCTGTGCCTCTCATTGGAAGACTTGTAATCTCAATATCTTTGAAATTGCTGCGTTAGAAAAAAAATCACCCCCCTCACAGTGAGAGGACATCGTGAAATGAGCTATACAGACTACACTCGTCTTTTGTACCAGACTGTAAACATGTTTATTTCTGCTGTAAAGATCGTCTTTTTCCCATTCATGTGTATGTGACTTCAGGTACTTCCGGAGCCAGCCTCAAGCGGATCCTTGATGAACTGCAGCTTTTAACACTTCCGCATTGACTCATATTTTTAGACCGGAGGTTGCCGCTTGGTTCCCGCCTGTCAATCAAGTCAGTCATGTCCTTATTTTGGCATAACTTGTAATCTTAATATCTTCTGAACTGTCACGTTAGAAAAAATTCACCCCCTGTACAGTGTGTGTTGATAGAGAAATTAGCTACGTAGACCCAAGCTGTTTTTTGAACCAGGCTGTAAACATGTTTATTTCTGCTGTAAAGATCGTCTTCTTTGAATGGGTGTGTATGTGGTTTCCGGTGTTTCTGCAGCCAGCCTCAAGCGGATTCTCCATGAACTGCAGTTTTTAACACTTATGCATGAGGTTCATATTTTTCAACAAGAGGTTGCCGCTTGTTTCCAACCGAGTTTATGATCTATAATAACTCCAAGAAATGTTGTTTCATGTACTCTTTCAATTTCCACATTATTTAATTTCAATTTTATTTCAAAATGTACTTTATCAACACCAAAAACTTCTTTTTATCCTCGTTTAGTGGCAACTTATTTTTATCAAACCATGTTTTTAAATTCTTCAACTCAGTTTCTACTGTTTCCAATTACAGTGATCGTCTCCCATTAGTGAGCTTACTAAAGCTTAACTTGATAATCTTGGTCTTTAGTGCAGGGACGATATTTCTACAGTTTCTTATTTCCCCTGTTTTCTATAATCTCAAACAGTCAGTATTTATGTGTGCTTTGATTACATTAATACATTCCATTCCTTATAGTTTTAGTGTTTCACCATGAGCTTTCTCCACTTCTCCACTGATCCATGTCGTAGAGTGCGGGGCGGATGTGTGCCTTCATGTGTGCTGAGGTGACTGTTGAGTCACGTGTCGAGCCGCCGTGTGATTAATGGATCAGAAAGGTAAACACTGGCACATCTCGGGGATGGTATTGGACAGGAGGGATGTTGTTCTCTGTCTCAAAGCTTCCACAGATCTCCTTGGAGATCACTCAGCTGCAGCAGGAGGAATGTAACACGGTGGTGATGTTGCTTCTTGCCCCAAAGAAACCCTTTGATTAATCTCTTTCCTATTAAACTTGTCAAGTCTGCTCATCATCTCTGCACCTTTCCTCTTATTTCACAGAGTACATCAAATAAGCAGAGCATGCGGAGTCATGATTTCCATCTTGTTCACATGACAGCTGCGTGTTGTATCTGCAGGGGTCAGGGCTGAGGTGCTCAGGAATGAGCTGATTGACAGGGCAGAGGTCGTTCTGGAACAAAGCATCAATCATAATCTAAGGACAGTAACACCTGCAGTTATACCTTTTCCACATGAGATCACTTTGCCATGATATCCTGCAGTCAAGTATTAAAGGGGATACCTTCACCTCAATGTGTTCATGCGTGCCTTCATTTGGTAAGTACAACCTGTGGACTCAAAGCTGCATCCAGTCTTTGGTGTTTCAGCAGGACGATCAATCTATTCCGGATGCTTTCTTGGCAGCAAAGCATGATTCCCGAATGCATAACTCCATGACTCACACAGTTAATGAGTGCAAATAACCTGAATCAAATTAGTATCCAGCTGCAGTCAAAGGATACGAGCGCTTCCAAGTTCATTCTGCTGAAGGTTTTTCTGCTGGGACTGTGAATCAGAAATTAAAGTCTGTCAGTGGATTTTTCCAGTTTCAGACTGACTCACAGCTCGCAGCTGAGGTGGACTTCAATCAATCAACCTTTATTGATACAGTGTTAAATCCCATCAAATGTTCTCCTCAGACTCTTTCCAAACAGAGCAGGTCTAGACCGTACTCTATGTTCTATTATTAACAAAGACCCAACATCAAAACAGGATCAGATCCAGTTCCATCTTACAGACAGGACTCAGTCTGATCTCATCTTAATCGGTTCTTGTGAGTCGGGCTGCGGTGTCATGTCTCGTTCAGACCAGACGTGAAAGATTGGGCTATTTGCGTGAATACAAACGCAAGAATGTTTTGTGTTTGGTTGTTCTATTCACGAATGACTCGCTCAATTTGCGCGTCAAAATTGCGTGTACACGAGTGCCTCAGATGCGAATATTCACGCGAGAGAGGGGGGTTCCTACCCAACACTAGTCTGTTATCAAACAAGGTTGAGCTTGCATTGATTGGGGAAGCCTGTTATGCTAAAGGGGGCAGAGCTAATTCTATTGGTGTCCAACAAAGGGAGTATATTGGGTCCTACACTGTTCAACATTTATGTTAACGACATTGTCCTTGCAGCAGGTGATTATCTATATGCAGATGACACAATTATTTATACGTCTAGCTCCTCCCTGACCACAGCACTGTCCACATTACAGGCCAGTTTCCTTAGTGTCCAACACGCTTTCATGATGCTCCATTTGGTTTTAAGTTCCAATAAAACTAAATGTATGGTTTTTAACCAAAACATACCATTGCCCAACGGCCCCCTCAAAATCTCCTCCCTGGATGGGTCGGAGATTGAGTTTGTTGACTGCTACAAATACCTGGGGATCTTGCTTGACTGCAAACTTTCTTTTGAAGCACACATCAACACACTACTCACTAAGGTCAAATCCCGTATTGGTTTTCTTTATCGCAACAAATCCTCCTTCACACACTCTGCTAAACAGCTTCTGGTTAAGATGACAGTCCTCCCAATTCTTGATTACGGTGACATAGCCTACAGGTCTGCTTCCAACACTCTCCTCCACAAACTCGATGTCATTTACCATGCTGCTATCCGTTTTGTCACTGGAGCCCCATTCACCACTCACCACTGTCACCTGCACTCTCAGCTGAACTGGACCTCACTCCACTCTCGCAGACAAACACACTGGTTTCTATTCATTTACAAATCCCTCACTGGTGAAACCCCGTTATATCAACAGTCACTAATCAAACTTCACAGCACAAACCGTAGCCTGCGCTCAAGTAGCCTTATCAAACTCATCCCACCCAAAGCCCGGACCTCCTTTGGTCGCACCTCCTTCTAGTTTTCCACTGCAAATGACTGGAATCACCTTCAACAATCCCTAAAGCTGACCTCTCTCATTCCACTCGCCACTTTCAAAAATCTAATACACCCCATAACTCAACATCACTGCACTTGCTTTTAAATTGCTTGGAAGTTGTTCACTGCTGTCATATTTTTGTATTGTATTGTTCTGTCTCTAGGTCTCCATGTATGTCCTCTCTGTTTTTTGTTTTGTCTTTTATTTATTGTCATGTCACCTGTGTTGCCTTCTCGCCCAGGTCGTCATTGCAAATGAGAATTGGTTCTCAATTAACTCACCTGGTTAAATAAAGGTTAAATAAATACATAAATAAACAATTTCCTACTACAACCCATAGCTGGATTCAAGTGACAGACAAAGTTTTTCACAACTCAGCAGATAATCCTCCTCCCTCTCTGTCCTCACAGTGAGCTCCTGTTTGTTCCTGATCCCATAAAAACAGGTAGAGTCACAGAGTTTGGGAAAGCTACACAGAGAGAGAATCAAAGTGTCCCATATACTCCAGATGAATGAATCTCCGCTGGTCCATACGTCACACCTCACGTCCCCAGGTGATCTGCACGCTGATTGGCTATCAAGGTGCAATTGAGTCACTGGAGTTTAGATATTTCAACTCTTTCGAACTATTTGCACAAGTAGTTTGCGTCATTTGTGCATATCACGCGATTGGCGTTGCCCAATTCGCCCCCGCCAGGCCACTACTCACGTCTATTTGCATCTTTACATTAACTTTACATGAAATTCATTCCTGCGTATAATTCTATCCACATTTGGTGTGAACACCCCATCATGGAGGAGCTGTAACTTTCTGCAACTATGATTGTTTAAAGATGTATACAGTGACAAACAGGAGGTGATAAAAGCATGTATACTAGATTATTCAACTAAGGTAAGGAATCCAGAGTTTATAGTAGTGTAAAAGTTATAAGAGAGTGAAATGTTCATTTAGAGATCTCAACACTTAGATCATGCACAGCTTAGCTGTTTCTGATCGGCTCATTGAATGAGGTTGCCACTTATTTGACTAAAGTAATGACTGAAGTGTTATGACTTTTTACTTTCTGAAAGAAGACTCAAATATTTTGATGATTTCTTGACTAAACTAGACTCAGACTGTAAGGGGCAAAAAGGACTAAAGACTGAGGCTCAGATTAAATCTAAAATAGTCAACACTGCTGACTGTCACATTGAGGAGACAAACAGAGGTGCAGGGTCCAACATTCAGACACAATAAAGGATTTAATAAACCAAAACCCAGACAAAAAAATCTTACTTTTAAAAAAATCCATGGAGGAAAATTCACAGATGGAATGAACTCACATGGGAAAGAAGAAACTAGAAGTGAATACACGGGGTAATCAACACAGGTGTGACACTACACAGGTGAAACTAATGAGTGCAGTCAAAACTGGAAGGAAACACAAGGGCAGGAAGTCAAACTAAACCAGACACAGGAGGAACAAGTACTCCAAAATAACACAAGAAACACAGAGACTGAACTAAGAACACCAGAGAAAATACACACAAGGAATAAAGAACACAAGACATGAAACACAGGAAGAACAATAAACAAATCTTAACAAGAGCAACTCATGATAGCTGGGTTTATCCTCAGTGATAACAAGCACAGGTTGGCCGTAACACCTTCTAATCTACTGAAATAAGGAAGCAGTTTTTTGCTGCCTATGAGTGAAACTTTAGTAAGAGTAGGTAAACTGATTTGGTCTAAATTCAGTATGTCAGTCCCTCCAGGAAGTTAGGATTTCGCGATCGCAACTATCAACGCAAATTCAACCAATCAGCGCGATTTTTTCGCGGCCTTGCAATTTTTTACAATCACCGCAACTTTCCCGCACATTTGACCAATTACCTTAACCTCAGCCCCTGCACGTCATCGGTTTTGTCATCAATTTGACTTCCTTGGAACATAAATGTAAGTCCTCCCTTGATCTGCACTTTTCAACAACAAAACAAGCACAGAGAACGGGTGAAGAGAGGGGACAGCAGGCAGGACAAGTGACCATGACAACGTTATTATTTATAGATTGAGGGGCTCAGTGTTAGCTTGGTCTCTACCTGCAGCAGGTGTGTTTTATGAACCAGCTCTCCTCACCTCCATGCATCTGTCTCATCTTCATTGAGGATTTTTACCCCCCGGTGTGCGTTAGTGACAAAGACACAACCGGGGGACGTCTGTTTACTATTTGATGTTTGACGTTGTTGCCGTGGTTACCGTAAAAAGCTCTGCGTCTACAGCTTGATTTAATCCAGTTTGGTGAAACATCAGACACATTTAGTAAGTTTTGATCAACTCCTTGTCATCAAAGATGCAGATTCATTTCAGAGTGCCGTGAACTGACTGTGCATCAGTCGCTGCGAGGTGCATTCAGGGACCGTCGTAAATGTGCAATACAGCCCTTTCATGGCATTTTACTGTGAATCAAGAGAATCAAAAGACAGTCAGTGGCCACATCAAGAATGTTTTCTAAAAACAACTTTAATTTAGCGTATTTACTTGCCCCTGAGATGTTATTGGGGGACAAAAGCAAAAAAAAAGAATCGCAACTTTCACCGCAATTTTTTCAAAAAGCTGTCGCAAATTCAGGCTTTTTGGGCCACAACAATCACAAAAAAATCCCGCGAAATCCTGGAGGGACTGGTATGTAGTATGTGAACAAGAGCAAAGGCTGTTTCCGAAATCGCCTACTATACTAGCAGTACGTACTGATATGTCCAAAATTCAGTATGTAGTAAGTAGTATGTGAACAAGAGCAAAATCTGCAGTAAGCCAAAACTCCCCGGATGTCTACTGATACGGAAAATATCTCAGTGTGCATCGGACCAGTCTGCCTCACGTACTGTTTCCCATAATGCACAGTGCTCGTTCTGCTTTTTCTTTTTCCTCATTTTTTGACAGGAGGAAATCCGTTTTTGGGTGCTGTGAAAGTTATCAAATTACATATAAACCACTTCCTAACTTTTTAAATCATAAATGGATGCTAAAAAAGCATTTTATTTATTGGCTTCGCCGTTGTTTACTTCCGCTTTCCGAAACCGGAAATCCAGCGAAGTCTGGCTCAGCATGCTGCATGACAGATCGAACAGAACAGTCATACTACATACTAAATTCAAACGCAGTATGTAGTAGGCAATACCTACTGCCTACTACATTAGTAGGTAGTATGTAGCAGGCCGTTTCAAAAACAGACAAAATCTGCAGTATGCCAAAACTCCCCGGATGTCTACTTAATCAGGAAAATTTCACAGTATGCATCGAACCAGTCTGCTTGCTTACTGTTTCCCATAATGCACAGCGCTTGCTCCGCTTTTTCTTTCCTATTCTTTTCTTGACGGGGGAACTCAGTTTTTAGGTGATGTGAAAATTATTAAATACCATATAAACCACTTCTTAACTTTTAAATCATAAGTGATGATAAAGAAGCAGTTTATCTATCAGCTTGGTTTTTGTCTACTTCCACTTTCCGAAACCGGAAATCCAGTGACGTCTGGCCAGTCATACTACATACTAAATTCAAACGCAGTATGTAGTAGGCACTACCTACTGCCTACTACATTAGTAGGTAGTATGTAGCAGGCTGTTTCGAAAACAGCCTCTGTGTTTATAACTTGACCCTTGACCTGATCCACAGAAAGCAGTGATCTCTGCCATGACGAGCTCTCAGGTCCAACCAGATGCTTTTAATGTGGTTTATGATTCAGAATATTGTAATTCAATGGTCCCAATGCAAGGGTTTCTTTAGGACAACAGTACGGCTGTCAAAGCTCAGCAAGAGTGAGAAAGAAACACATAAAGACAGAGAAGGAAAAACAGAGGCTCATCAGGGTCTCATCACTCCGTACTGTAATGTCTGACATGTGTGAGCTATTAGACTCTGGTTTCCTTGACAGGAAAAGTGTTGCTCAAGTGTACCGGGGAGAAGATTTCAACACCAGCTTCAACACTAGAGCAGATTTAGGAGAGCAGGCAGCACACATTGACCAGATATCCTCCGTGATGGACTGCAGGACGACGCCTCTTCGGGCATGATCGACGATGAGCCTCTCAGACTGTGGAATAAACGTGTGGAAAAGGCATCCACAGATTATGACTCATTGTGTGTTACTTCATCACAGGATATTAATCAGGAGGTAGAGAAGAGTACAGAGAAACAGCACTGAGTCTCATCCAAATAAAATAATTAAGAGAAGATTTCTGTGTCACTGTATTCTGAACAGAGAAATACTTGTAGGGAAAAGTTCTGATTTATGGCCTGCTGTCATAACAGAACCAATAGAAACTTTGAGTTTCCAGAAATGAGATCAAAAAAAGCATGGCGTCTTTAGGTTTGGACGGTTCAAGGCTACAGCTATTTCTTTTCTATCAGAAGCCAGGAAGTTATTTCAGGACACTTTCTTGGCGAGGAGCTTATAAGCCAAGGTGAAGACACCCTGCCAGATATAATAGGTTTTTAATGTAAAATAAAACTTAAGCACCATGCTGTAAAAGAATCGATAAAATGTCTTCCAACCTTTATATTGGCCCAAACTCTGAAATTACTTAAAGCTGTAATTTTCTTCCCACTAAGAGTGCTGGTTACCAAGAACGTTGTCTCCTGAAGGTTTCTCTCACTTTACTGAATCATAGAAAAGGTTGAAGGAGGTCGCCATCTTTAACATGGTTAGCTTTGTTTAGTAGTGATGGGAATTCCGGCTCTTTTTAGAGAGCCGGTTCTTTTGGATCGGCTCACTACAAAGAGCTGGCTCTTTCGGCTCCCAAGTGGCTCCTTAGATTTGTTCTTTTTTAAATTAATGTATGACCTAAAATTATGTAAAATGAGTAACTAATGTAAAAAAACATACATTATATCAAATGTGTATTATTTATGAGGCTTTATTTATATACTCAACATGGAGCAGAGTGCTACAGAAATGTATTACAAAGTACAAAAACAAGACCCATCACAATTAGACAAAAAGGTCCAATCTCTGATTGTATGTATATTATTTATAAACTTTTAAACACCTTCATTAACAGCAGGTTCCCTTCACTGTCTTTATTCTTCAGTTATTGCACTGATGGATAAACAGTTCTAATGTCCATGACCTGGATGACTGAGATCCTTCACAGACACTTCTAATGTGCCTTTGCAGGTTTTTTGTGGACCCTGATTGATGACACTTTCACCTTGGACAGTCTACACTCTGCCTTTAAACAGTCTAAGCCGTTGAACTGTGTCTAAAGTTTACTGTTTCCTGCAGTCACTCGTTTTCTCACCTTTCCAGTGCGTTCTCTCTGTCACGCATGTTCTCCCTCTCGTCTCCCTCCTGTTGGTGTGCCAACTGTCCTGTGTGTGTCTGTAACCCCTCCCCTCCCCATTCTGCTCAATGTAGACACGTGATTGGTCAAGACGCCACCATATGTCTTGACCAATCACGTGAGGCTTTAACAGAAAAAGACGAGAAAAAAAAAAAAAAACGGCTCCCATATTAAACAATGGAGACACCGCCATGATCTGACTCCAAAAAAAAAAATAGATCAGATTCCTTCAATTAGACAAACGATGTGAGGAATATAACTTCATCCATCCATCATTTTGACCATTTATCTCATCCAGGGTCGCAGGGGGCTGGAGCCTATCCTAGCTGACATTGGGATGAAGGGTACACCTTGACATGTCGCTAACCTAGGAGGCTAACATGGAGAGACAGACAACCATAAATGCACACACTCACACCTACGGGCAATTTAGAGTGATCAATTAACCTGGAGAGCATGTTTTTGGACTGTGGGAGGAAGCCGGAGAACCTGTAGAGAACCCACACATGCACAGAGAGAACATGCAAACTCCACACAGAAAGGAACCTGCCCAACCCGGGGACTTGGACCAGGAACCTTCTTGCTGTTAACCCCACTCCTGGGGAGTGCATGTGGGTGTTGCACGTCGGGGTCCTGTCTCACCTTGTCAGGATCCTATTTCCCATAACTACCTGCTTAGCATACATTTTCTCTTATTTGTTTTCTGTGGGATCATGGGGCCTCACACCATTAGTGTATGCATTATACAACCATCTAAAAGTATATGTAATCAACGTTTGAGGATTATGATAATCGTAGCTTTTAGTTGTGAGTGCTTGTGATTGTGTGAGAGTGTGCACAATGATGGAAAAGCTGGAGTTACATCACTGCAGGATTAACAAAAAACAATCAGCTATTAAAGCAACAATGACCAGTCTTCATGGAGCTGATTGACTATGTCATGGTCACACATTATTAGTTTTTAAAACTGTAAAAACAAACAGGGAGACAGGAAGCAACAGCAATAGGTCAAATGATACAAGACTAAGAGAACATAGAGAAAAGTAATATTAAATACTTAAAAATAAAATCATTACGATAAAATCTATATAAATAAATCAGATAAATAAAATAAAACCATTACAATAAAATCAATAAAGTAAAATCTGATAACTACCAGAAAAATAAAATACAATCATTACAATAAAATAAAATGAAGTCATATAAATATCAGGAAGAAAAATCAACAAAGTACAATCAATATAAAATCTGATAAATATCTGAAAAATAAAATAAAATCATAACTATAAAATCAATAAAGTAAAATCTGACAAAATACCAGAAAAATAAATAAAAGCATTAAAGTAAAATCAGATAAATACCAGAAAATATAAAATGAAAGCATAAAAGTAAAATCAATATGAAATCTTATAAATATCTAAAAATAAAATCATTAAAATAAAATCAATATGAAATCTTATAAATATCTAAAAATAAAATCATTAAAATAAAATCAGATCAGATAAATACCAGAAAAATAAAATAAGAGAATTAGATAGAATAAACCAAAAAATAAAAATATTCTAAAACAATGGTACTGATGGTAATAATAATAAAACATTTTATTTATATAGCACCTTTTAAAAACATATCTACAAAGTGCTTTACAGAGTGCAAGACATAGCGAGTGAAAACAAAAACAATAAAGTACATAACAAAGGTAAGGAGAGCTAAAATGAGTTGAGTAAAAGACAATAATAAAAACCATGCAGAAATTAAAAAGTTAGTGATGAGTTAAGAAATAAAAGCACATTTATAAAAGTGTGTTTTTAAAAGAGATTTAAAAGAGGACAAGGATGAGGCTTTCCTGATCTCCTCTGGCAAGTCATTCCAGAGTGACGGGGCCCTGACTTCAAAGGCCCGCTCACCTCTGGTTTTTAACTTCCCCTTGGGAGTTCCAAGAGGGACCTGCCGGAAGACCTCAGGCAGCAGTTGGGGACATACATCTTGAGACACTCTCTCTTAGGTACTCAGGGGCCAGTCCATTTATTGCTATAAAAAGTCATTAGCAAACAAATTATCAGGACAGCAAACATGGACATTAAAATTACCTAGGATGAGGATATTTTCATATTTTGGTATGACAATCGATAAGAACTCTGAGAATTCGGTGAGGAAACCAGTTGTGGATTTAGGTGGTCTGTAAACCAGGGTACAGAGAGTCTGTGAGCTGCCCGGAATGACAAAACTGAAAGACTCAAAACTGGAGAATGTGCCTAAGTTCATAGAGCGGCACTTTAAGTTATTCTTATAAGAAACAGCCAGGCCGCCCCCACAACCAGTGAGTCTGGGCTGATTAAAGTAAGTATAGCCCGGGGGGACAAGTCTCCACGAGAGGGACAACATTACCTTCTGTCAGCCAGGATTCAGTGATGAAGAAAAAGTCTAGCTCATTGCTTATAATAAGGTCATTACAAAGAAATGATTTGTTAGAGAGGGATCTAACATTAAGGAGACCAACCTTAGAAGCTAGGATGACAGGCTGTACAGTATTCAGTACAGGTTCAGTGTTAACAGTGATGAGGTTATTGTTATTAGCACAGTCATTTGTTTTGAGGGTTTTTGATCTAATCAAAGGCTTTCTGGCTTGGTTATAGATTAGTACGGGGATAGTCTCACCTGTGGGGGGGGCTATCCAGGAAGGGAGCCTGAACAGAGATATGTCAGTCCGCTAAGAGAGGTATTGCATATTTTACATTCAGTGTAAATTGCTCCACCCCCTGTCTTGAGGGGTGGACACCATCCCATTTCAGTAGATGACCGTGATTCCAGAAAGAATTAAAATGGTCAATGAATTCATAACCAGCAGCGATGCAGAAAGACTGGAGCCAGGAATTCAGGGCAAAGAGGCGACTAAAGCGCTCAGAGCCCTTTCTCGTTGTAGCAATCGGACCGGACACAATACAAGTTTTCCCTAGACTCTCAACAGTAATCATCAGTGACTCAAGCTCGTAGTGGAGTTTGGCAGACAGTCTACTCATGACTTCATTGGTCCCCAGGTGCAGAATCACAGTGTGAACAGAGGGATGAAGAGCGATAATGGCTGGAACTTGCTCGATCATGTCAGTGACTTTAAAACCAGAGAAACAGTATGTAATACTGTGAGGAAGTTCAACAAATCTGACTATTGAGTCACCGAGTAGCAGGACTTGGTGCTGCGTGTCAGAGGAGTCAGCACCGTGGCCATAGACGGCGAGTTTGTGCTGAGCTGCTTGATAGGCAGCTAGCGCACTAGCTGCAATAGGACTAGCATACCTCCGGTTGCTTGAATGTGAGCAAACTGGAGATAACCGTTGATGAGAAGAGGGCCAGCTGAGGAGCTGTAGATCTCGGGTCGGCAGGACCAGGAGCTTCAGGATCAGGCAACAGGGAGCAGTAGAGCCAAGAGCAGCAAAGCCGGGAGCAGAGCAGTCCAGGGAAGTCAGCCGTGGGCACTTGGACACAGGAGGGAGGTTTGGAGAGAAGCCGGGGACCCTGGAGACCCGTTTCCTGACCCTGGGCATTCTGCCAGGGTCCGAAGCACGGGGAGAAGAAGACGGTAGCCGTGTTGCAGAGCCTTCTGCACCACTCTCCACGTCAGCTAGTGGTCCAAAGTGGTTGGACAGGGGCAGGAGAAAATCATCCACCACAGGATCATATAACAGTAGGGATAAACGTTTGCTCGTTTTTACCACTGTGGCCCAAGTCCTGGAACCCTGGCTAGTTGAGGCGGGTTCAGTTCCCGTGTTGAGTTTGGCTAGGCGGGACACCAACTGAGTTTGTCGCTGGAGGAGCTCATTGATCAAGCCTTCGATCATCCCCACTTATCACCCAGTCGCTCAAGTGGAACATCCATGACTGGGGACGGATAAGCGGCAGATGCAGTTGAGCTGAAACGGTTTGTTTTTAGCCATATGCTAGCTCGTAGCAGACAGACTACTAGTGGGTCAGGCCCGATAATGGCACACAAGAGGTTCAGAGAGGTTAGTGCTGAACGATATGATTTAAAGTAGTCTCAGCATAAGAGCTCGTTTAAAAAACACGAGTCAGAGAGCAGCCAGATACAGAGACGTGCGCGCGGTCATCTTGGTTTAAATTTGAGAAATGAATGTCACAGTAACTCTGGATGGTGTGAAACATGAATACGGTCAAAACTTATATTACAGATTTAACAGTAAATAAGAAGGGGCTCAAACTCTACCTCTGAGGTCAACCTCTGTGATGTTTGACCCTTCCATTGGCCCTCAATGTCCCCCCAGCATACTTCTTTCCTGCTGTAATTCTTCATGCCTCTGTGTCACCGGTCCGAAGAGCACTTCCGTTTGTTTTTGGTATCCAAGTTTACAACTGCAGACATGATATCTTTTTATGAGCGAGTTAAATGTCCCCATGTTGCACCATGCAGTTCAAGCTGACAGGTTGTAATCCTTGTTAAAGCCATGTTTTGATAGCAATCACTAAGCCACTGAGTTCATTCTCTCAGTCCTGTCTGTGACATCAAAAAGGGTCACCATGCAGACAGCACAAACCCTCCCCTCGTTTATGTCAGATTATTTTAAGCTGCAGAGTGTGCGAGTCAGCATTAACACATGATTAGCACACATTCAGCTCCATGTTGACCTCAGCAGTGCTTTGTCATCAACAGCTTTTCATAAAAAATCAAACTGTAATATGTTGTCATGACTTGTAGACAGTCAGTTTAACCCCTGGTGTTACTTCAAGTATTCAAAGTAAGAACTATTCTCTAGAGTTAACACCTAAAGCTCGGCTACGAGAAACAAAGATAAGCTGCAGTGATGCTAAAATGTCCAACAGCTCTTCGTTCATGCAGGCGTACAGGTCACAGCGTGGAATTTACACAGGGATTGCTCCTAATGAGAAAAGAGGCTGCTGTAAATCCTTTGGCAAACTTAGTCATGAAACAAAGCTGAGGTGTTGATCAGCCACTATCACTCAAGACAGATTATAATGGTGTTAATGAAGGTTAAAACAAACTGGTTATTGTTCCATATTTTACAGCTTTAAGCCCAAATCTGGATGAATTATGTTTCTAATGTTCACTTCAAAAGGCAGTCACAGCATGCAGGACACGCTCACTCAACACTTCTGAAATTAAACTTCAGATAAAGTGACTTTTAACCGCTTTTACCTAAAGGCACAGGGTAATTACCACTCTCACTTCCTCCCTTAAGCCTCATACAACTTGTCCCACTCGTGGCCCCCTCACTCTGTGAGCACTTTTAATAGAAAAAAGAGATGACATACAGCTGGATCCACAGCTGGAAGCCCCTCCTCTCTGTTTCCAGAGCTGCAGTCTTCACTTTCCCCCAGAGCCTTCCGACCCTCGCTCCTGACCCCAGTAGGGAGCTTAGAGCACCGCTGGTAGGACTGGGCATGAAGGGGGATTTAACAGCCACGCGCCTGGAAGGCAAAGAGGTGTTTCATATAAAATTGTCCCACATGGCCATTATACCTCTCCCTCCTGGTGGGTGCTGGGAACTCGGGGGAGCTGACAGCCTGGCAGGGAGGCCGAAAAGTGCATGTTGACAAAATTCTCTCTGCTATAATAGCTCCAAATGTTTGCACCTACTTGACGCTATATCACAGGGCTTATCCAAGCAACAGGAGGGGGGTTTGACAAAGAGGCCTACTGTACTGTTCTGTATTTACCTGTACCTGATGCCATGCTGCTTAGCACGTGCTGAACATAGACACACTTCCACACACAAACCATGCAGCTAAATGAGAGCCTGGTACTTTCTCCCAGGATCTATTGACATGTTCCCCGGGTAGAGCCCCTAAATCTCTGTGAAGTAATCACATTACCACCTTAAGGTCTGGACTTGATTTGGCTGATCTTTTTCCAAAACATACTAATATCAGCTGGCTGTTCTCCCTGCCTGATGTTCTTAAATGTTCTCATCTGCTTCACCCTTTGCACACTAAGTGTTGGACCTGAAAAGTAGTTCCCCTGAAGGTATTTTAATAGATCTAATAACTCTGAGCTCACAAATGAAAAAGGTCAAAGTGGTGATCTATACTTTGAATCATTTCCATCCGTCAAAACACTTCTGTGGGAAAAGTCTCAAACCGGAGACACCTGCACTCACATGGGGCAGAGGAAAGGACTTTGACTTTGTGAGGATGGGTGAGGCGATGAAATCTTTCACTGTGATAATTCTGTCAATGCTTTCAGACATGTGTTCTCCTCCACCTTCTGTCAGCACCTGTCTGCCTTCCCTTTTCCAACAAACCGGGCTCTGCCACACGGAAACACCCTCTCTGCTCAGACGTCTGCTGCTGTTTCACATGGAGCCTGAAATGCGTTCGGAAAAAGAGAGAGAGCGAGGAAGAAACCGTGGCAGCGCTACAAAGGCCTCATTGTTTAAGAAGTCTAATTGTCTTTTCAAGTGTTGCCACGGTGAATCTCCAGGACGGATGGCTCACCTGTTCTTTCCATTCAAGCTCTGTCCTTGGATCTCCCCTCCAAGACCAGGAGCTCTGTTGAACGGGTGGGTGGAGGACATGGAAACAGAAACTTCTGGAGGGTCATTCAGCTCGCTGAGCCTTCCATAAGCCTCTGTCTAGAACTGTTATATAAATACAGGTTTCATTATCTGCCCGACTTTTGTTTAGCTGTTTGAAGAATTGATTCTTGACAGGCACGGAAAAATGACCAAAAATAACTCATAGATTTGTCAGCAGTTGTATTTAACCATTCTTCTTTTTTATTTTCAAAGGATGGTTGTTTGAGGTACTTTTAATACTAGATGGGATGTATCACCCACAGGGGATCTCAGTCGGCTCAGCCCCTCTGTTGAGAAACAAGGCGGAGAACCAAAATGGAGGCAAGGCTCTTCCAAAGGCGCAGTATTCAATGGAATATAGTATTCATATGTTTGGTTAAATTAGTGTATAATCACCCTCACAATCAATCTTTATTGATATAAATCACAACAAAACAGAGCAGGTCTAGACCGTACTCTATGTTCTATTATTAACAAAGACCCAACATCAAGACAGGATCAGGTCCAGTCCCATCTTACAGACAGGACTCCGTCTGATCTCATCTTAATCCACCATGAGCAGAGCACTTTGCAGCATTTAGCAAGTTACAGTGGCAAGGACAAACTTCCTTTAACAGGCAGAAACCTCCAGCAGGACCAGACTCATGTTAGACACACATCTGCTGAGACCGTGTTGGAGAGAGGAATAGAGGGAGATGAAGAGAGAGAGAGATGATAGTGGTGAGATGGATAGTAGTAGTTGTAGCAGCTGGAGTCTGGCACGTCCACAGCAGCAGAGATCCAGAGGAACCTACAAGACAAGGGAGCTCAGGGACTCCAGAAAGGTCTATGGTTAGTAACTTTAATGGGACAGGAAGAATTAAAGTAAGAGACAGGCAGACAGAGGAGCTAGAGGGTGAACCTCTGTGGGTGAAACACTGATAATCAATCAATCAATCAGACTTTATTTATAAAGCGCTTTTCATACAACGACATTGTAACACAAAGTGCTGTACATAAAAACAACTTAAAATAGAATACATTAGAATATATATATATATATATATAAATAAATATAAAAAGACCTCCCATCCTGACCCCAACCCAGCCCCGACCCTAAACCCTAAACCCACCCAACAATCCTAAGATTAAGAACACAATATATATAAATTTAAAAAAAAGAAGTTGCTGAACAAACTTAGGAAGCACTCATGATATCTTAATGAGGAAACACTGGAGGTAAAATAAGATGTTAAAACTCAACACAGGAAATTAAACTCACCAAAATAAATAAATTCATAAGATAATCCATCATCTTGACCGCTTATCCTGGTGGGGGTCACGGGGGGCTGGAGCCTATCCCAGCTGGCTTTGGGCTGAAGGCTGTGGGAGGAAGCCGGAGTACCCAGAGAGAACCCACACATGCAAGGGGAGAACATGCAAACTCCACACAGAAAGGCACCTGCCCGGCTGGGGATTCAAACCAGAAACAGCGCTACCCACTGCACTACCGTGCAGCCCCAATTTGTAAGATAATAAAACGCTAAAATAATAAACCTTTAAAAGAAAATAAGATGCTCTACGTATACTTAATAAATAAATAAATAAATAAGTACACAAATAAATAAAGTAGAATAAAAGTGACTAAAATTTGAACTAGATAATAAATAAATAAAACTGTTTAGAATAAAACTCAGTTAAAAGTGGGACTAAAAAGGTAGGTCTTGAGTTTGCTTTTAAAAATATTTATGCTCTGTGCAGTACCTCATACAACTGCACTCCAAAAAAACAATGAAGTATCTTTTTAACAAGTTATAAAGCCTGTTGTTAAACGATTCTACAGTGACTTAAAAAAAAAAAAAACATATCCATGCATGAATAAAACTTGCTGCTAACATACTTGCAGATGTGTGAATGGACCAGCCATTGCTTTAACTTGGGATAACCTGATGATACATGAACTTGAGTGCCGGGTAGACAAAACCATTCTTGTCCCAAGCAAATGGCACGTTTCTTCTGGGTTACTAAAACTGATTTATTTTAGTTTGTTTCCATCTTCTTTATCAAACATCCTCACTTGTTAAACTTCCCTTGACTCCCTCCTGAGACACGTCCACCAATTTTCTACCAACGAGTGTTGGATAGGTCGCCAGATAAAAAGGGTGAAAATGATTCAAACGTGTGAAACAAATGAGCACTTCAGCTCCAGCACTGGAGGGCTCTCACACTAACATCCTGAAGCTGCAACAAAATCACAGATTTAATTGGGGAGAGTTTGGAAATCCTCTGCTCGGCTTATGTTTCATTTTGTGATGCAGCTTGAGTGTTTGGCTTGTTCCTGAGCATAGAAGCCAACTACAATACAGGAGAATACAGCCTGCGGTGCTGAAATATGAAGCAGAAGGAATAACAGACATGTTAATCATTGTTAACACAGAGAGTTCTTGTCTGTACACATGAGAGCAGATTATATATCCACGAAGGATAACTACAAAAGGTAGAGGAATCACACTAAATACAATTTCCAGCAAGAATTGAACCAGTTGATCGATGTAGTGACGTAATGTTTCATGCTGGATGAAACGCTGAGATCTCCAAAGTTATTACCATTTCTCGGTAGACTGTCATGAATTTCTGCACCATATTTTTATATTTCTTGACAATCTGTGCAGTAGTTATCTAAGTTTTCCATTTCTAGAGCAGAGTAAGCCAACAGACTTTACTGCGAGTTACACTTTTAATGTTTATTACAACTGGGATAGTCCCTGAATACTTTGGTACAATAATACTTTGAGACAACATTTATTTTTAGTTTGGGGAAAGTTATACCAAACTTTAGTTTCCAACTGGGCAGAGCAAATGCATGAACTTAGTGACACAAGTGAGGGATTATTTATGGTAAACATCACCCCTTGCCCATAACTACCTGCTATCACGTTTATTACCCGGGTACTAACTTAAAATAAAAACACGTTGTTAAAAACATTGATTAAAAGATTATTTTACCTATTTTAAAGAGATTTATGTTTAGTTTTTTTAAAATAGTCCCAGTGATTCCTCATCAGTGATCTTTCCATGGTGATGGATTCTTCTCTGCCTGTTGTGGTGGATTGAACATGAAACTGTCCTCATTCAGCTCTCCTTCTTCTCTGAGCTCTGTGGTTCACACACCTTTAAAAAGAAACTAATGTCACAACTTTGAACCCTGCTGCTATCATCACCACCACTCATGGTTTAACTTTCTTTGGAGAGATCACTAACCTAAAGTTTCTCTCACCTGCTCCGCTCCTTCATCATATTGATGGACAGGATCCATTGTGAAAATGTCTGCAGCCTGCTGATTTAGCATGCTAACTGAAGTTAACGTTTTAGCCACATTGTTTTAATGCTAACAGAAGCTAACAGTTTTATCTCACCTTACAGTCTATGGTGTCAACAAGCAGAAGCTAAATGTGTCTGAACTCTTTTCTGTGGATTGATGTGACATGACGTGTGATCAGTTTGTCTCTCTTGTTGCTCATGTCAGTGAAAGTTAATAACCATCATCAAGGGGTTTAGACCAATCAGAATCAAGCATCTTACACAGTCAGAAGATCAGTAAGAGAGCTGAGTGATGGGTACACTGGAAAAACTGCCCCTCCAAAAACAAGAAAAAAAAACTTATTTCAAGGTACTTTTACCTTGAAATAAGCAAAAAAATCTGCCAATAGAACAATTGAAAATGTGCTTGGTAAGATTTCTTAAAATAACATGTAATATTTAGAAAACTTTGATCTTAAAATTAGCAGGGAAAACTTATTTTAAGTAATATTTGACCAGTATTTTAAAGCTGAGTGTCTCAGAATAAGACAGGAATGATAACAATTAGTATTTTTTCACTAAAAAATATTTTTGCACTAATAAATTTCATATCAACTTCTTCATTTGAGATATATTCACCTTAATTTGAGTTGTATTATAGCAGCACTTCTCTAGGTTTAAGACCATCTTGTACTTGAAATAAGATTACAAAGTTTAATTTGAGCATTTTGAGATATAATGTCTTCTCATAGTGAGCTGGATATACTAATATTCAGTCATGTTGTTTTTTAGGATAAGCCAGCTATGCTCTAAAGTAGGTGTTTCATTGTGTGCATGTAGTTTGAGGATGCATATTTTGATCTGATTTAGAAGAAACAGTGCCTGAAAACTGTAACCCACCCTTAAAAAAAACAACTTCTCTTTCTTTCTTTCTTTCTTTCTTTTATCAATGGAGCTGTGTTCTGATAGATTCTACAATAAAATGCATTTACTTAAATCAAGTAAAATGTTTGTCTTAAATCAAGATTATCCGTCTTCTACAAATAAGATCTCAGCTTGAAAAATGTATGAAATGTAAAATAAACCTTGTTTCTTCTAAATTAAAACTCAAAACAAGATCATTTCAAGATTGTTTGACTGAACAAGATATTTAAGATGCATTGTCTTAAAACAAGTCCCTCCTGCTCAGATGTTACTTGTTAAGTAAATGTATCTTAAATCAAGTGGGAGAAGACATTTTGACTAAAAATGAGACAATTTCACTTGGTAAGATTTTGAGTTTTTGCAGTGTAGAACATAAATACATTTTTTCTTCCTTGATTCACTGATATGATCTCACAAACACTGCTCCATCTCTCCGTTCACTCCTTCACTGAGCTAGTGGCGAGAGGCCAGCTTGGAATAGTGTGTTTATACAAAACCAACAAATCCCTCTTACTTCTTCCTTTACTGCATGGCCGGTGGTTTTGAAGGGCGGAGGTGCACCTTTAGGTTTGGCTTACTGGTTACACCTTTTCTGACGTTCCCCACTGCCAAACTGTCAACAGACTTATTACAGGGTCTCAGTATACTGTAGATATCAACTGCAAAACCCTCTTCTGCTCGAATCTCAAACTGGAATGTTCTTCTTCTATCAGGTGAAGTTGGCTCCACTTCTGTTTAATGCTCCTTCAAATTAAAAAGGCTCTATTTAAATACGGACACTTAGATTCAAAGCCAGAACCCTAGAACCACTCACTCTGGCTCTCTGCTGTCTATATTTGTAATCTGTACTCAACACACAGCCAAGGTATGTGCCAGTATCAACATGCTTAAATTCCACTAAAAATTCCAGCTAAATGGCCCATTCACAAACAAATCCAGCCTGTCCTGGCCTGATGTGAGCCTCCTGCGCGGCCCCGGAGCTAATGCAGCAGCACGCTGAGTTCTTCAGGTGGCCTTAACACCTTGTTTTGGAACTACATCCACTTGGCGCCTGGTATTGTGTTTAGTGGTGGCCACGGTGCCATAAAGGAGCTTGTTTCCCGGTGGCACTCTGACTGTGTGGGACAAAAGAGAAGCCTGGGAACTGAAACACAGTAGGCAGCTACGAGTGGAAACCCTAGACATGTGATCTGCTCCCAAGTCACTGCCTTGTTTGTGTCGTTATAGTACCCTATAATGTAGATGCGCCTTCCCACTAAGAGTACTCTACGACCTGGCTGCGGAGGGCAAAAACAGGACACAGCTTTCTCTTAGTGGTTTGCATGGACACGAGTGACTGACAGAATGAAGCTTCATGGAGGACGTAGCCAGAGTTTAGATAAGATGAAGTGTTTATTCTTTTGCCAAAAAAGAGAGTGAAACATGGTTTTATTTCAGAGGAATTTACAGACAGTATTTTGTCAGTTGTCAGTTCAAAGGCTCTTCAGTTCAAGCATGCCTGTTTCCATATGTGTTCACTTATAGAGGTCTTACTTTACTGAAAACAATTGAAGGGAATCAGCCCTACGCACACACTGATACACACAACTCACACAGCTTACAGTTGAACTAAGGCCTAAATCCGTGCCTGAGCTCATCCTGTAACAATGAGTTCACGATGTACCCAAACAACAAAGTGCTGTCGTTCTGATAGATCAGCATGGTTTAACAGAGCCTGGTTTTTCCTTTAATAACTTGAACTGGCTTTAGAACGCTAGTGGGAGACATTTGAGTAAATCATTGTAAGCGCTTAAACTAAATATTGATTAATATATTAGATCCATAATGATTCACAGATGAGCAAAAATCCTCTGAGCATCTCTCCCGCAAGGATTTGTTTCTATTCTCTGTTTTGTATCAGTAAATATAATAACTGGTATTTGCTCTGCTGTTCTCACATGAAAGTCCAGGACAGATTTTTTTTTCACAGAACTTTTCAGACACGACCTGTGCACCAGGACACAGAGATACATACATACATACATACAGTTGAGGCCAAAATTATGTTAAATTCTACCCAATGCCATTTTTACTGATGAGATTATGCTAGCTTTATTTCATCATTAGAGATTAGATATTCAGTTTGACTCTGACCTTACCACTGTAGGTCAGGTTTTTGAACCCACCAGGAGTTGGAGTGTGGATACTTCTGGATTCGATTTGAGATCTGTGATGGTGAGATACGACCCAATTAGGGGTGGGAATCGAAAACCGGATGCGACTTAGAACCGGTTCCAATTGATCAATTCTATCGGAATTGTACAACTCAAACGTTATCGATTCTCCTTAACGATTCATTTCCCAGCACAACGTCACGTCACGTCACGTCACGTCACATCACATCACGTCAAGTCGTGGTACGTTGCATTATGTCACACACTAGGCGATGCAGAACTCCTAAGTGCAAATACCTCAAATATGCTGAAGCATTTGTCGACTCGGCCTCGAAGATTGGGATTTGCATCGGGCCGAAGTGGAGAAGGGTTCCATGTGAACATGTTTGCGGCGGGGAGGCAAACCCCCGCCTGCCTCTCCCTTTTCGGAGTCAGGACGCCTTCTCTCAGGCTCGTGGGGCCACGTCCGGACTCACACGGCCGAAAATGAGGCACCGAGAGCAGGTAAAATACCTCCGTGATGACCCCCGGAGGAAAAATTCTAAATGTTTTCATCCAGGCTCCAGGGGCCACGTCCGGACTCACGCGACCGAAAATAAGGCACCGAGAGCGGGTAAAATACCTCCGTGATGACCCCCGGAGGAAAAATTCAAAGTCTTTTCATCCAGGATCCAGGGGCCACGTCCGGACTCACGCGGCCGAAAATAAGGCACCGAGAGCGGGTAAAATACCTCCGTGATGACCCGCAGAGGAAAAGCGTTTTTCCTCCTCCAAATTCAAAGTCTTTTCATCCAGGCTCGAGGGCCAAGAATGAGGTCAACCTATTGTTCAGTATGTTAAAAAATAAAATGGTTCCTTTTGGTGCGGGAGACTGTGTAGAACTACTGTTTTTCCCCTCAAAAAAGTACTCGGGAATCGTTCTGAGAATTGATAAGGAATTGGATTGATAAGCAGAATCGACAATGGCATTGATGTTGATAAAATCGTATCAATTCCCACCCCTAGACCCAATGGAGATGAACTGAACTCAATTGCATGCAGAAGATCGCAATCGAGGACTTTGCCCACAGTGCCAGAGTCCTGTAGTGTGGTAGAACTGAACTGTTCACCAGTGCGGTGGCAGCGTACACTCTGGTGACCAAAGTTAAAATACTCACCTTGAGTTTAAAGGCCTGTTTTGTTTATTATTTTTATTTCTCTTGCCTGGGTAAGAATTATGATTATATGTTGTGAATAATTCTGTGGGTTTTTGATGATTGTGTTTTTGCTTCTCAAAACACACCTGTGCAGTCAGCTTGTTTCCTAACAACACCTGTCGGTCAATTGGCTTCCTAACAACACCTGAGCCTCCAATCAGCATTGAGATTTACTTAAAGGACTCCAAACAGGGCAATTGAACACATTATTGAGAGAGACTACTCTTACTAACCATGCCAAAGACAAAGGAAATCGGTCTTGAGCTCAGAAAGAAGATAGTGGAAGCTCATAATAAGGGGGAAGGCTATACTGTCATGTCCAGGTGTTTTACAGTGTCTATGACAGCTGTACATTGCATCATTGTGAAGTACAAGGAGACAAACTCTGCAAGAAACAAACCTGGACGTCAGATTTCAAGAACTCTGGAGAGGAAAACAGTCCAAGATGTCAGGAAGAAGCCCCGGACATCTGCCAAGATGATTGTTTCTGACCTGACCTCCTCTGGAGTTGATGTTTGAAGGAACACAGTTGTGAGGGATCTTCATAGTGGACTTCAGGACAATCATCCCAGAAGAACCCCTTTACTCAAAGAGCGGCACATCAGAGCCAGACTGAGGTTTGCCTGTAAACATTTGAAAGGTAAAGATGAGTTTTGGAAGTCCATCCTTTGGTCTGATAGAACTGTAGAACTAGTACATGTATCAACTGGATGTTGATTATGTATGGCCAAGAAAGGGAGAGTCCTTCACCCCTCAGAACACCATTCTCATAGTTAAACATGGTGGAGGGAGCATCGTACTGTGCAGCTGTTTTGCAGCCTCAGGCACAGGGAGCCTTGTTTGGGTGCATGGCATCATTAAAAAAGAAAGTTATGTTGACATTTTGAGGGATAACATGAAGAACTCTGCTCTTTAGCCTAGGCTTAGGTCGGCGCTGGGTCTTCCAACAAGACAATGACCCAAATCATACGTCAAAATTGGTCCAACAGTTCTTATAGGACACCAAAACCAAGGTCCTGGAGTGGCCTGCACAGAGCCCAGATCTAAATCCTGTGGAGAATCTGTGGCGGTTGCTCAAAGTGAACGTCCATGATCAGAAACCATGTACTTTGGACCAATTGGAACCATTTGCACTTGAAGAATGTGCCAAAATCCCTCCAGAGACATGAGCCAACATTGTAGAGCTGTGTACAGCAAAGATTGTATTTTTTACGTCGGCTCGGGGTGTTTGGCGTTAATCAACAGTCTGTGTTCTTGTTTCATCAGGCTGTACTGGAGAGTATCATCAGGTACGGGATGACAGCCTGGTATGGTAACCTCTCTGTTCAGCTGAAAACCAGACTCTCTCGCCTGGTGCAGACTGCCATGAAGGTCATAGGGAAGACACATGCACATCCTTTACTCTGAGTATGAACCTTTACCGTCTGGAAGAAGGTACAGAGTCCCCAAGTGTAAACTGAATTGTTTTAAAGACTCCTTTGTGCCAATCTCTATTAGAATTTTAAATAGTAAACAGCCTGTTACAGTTGGGACAGTGTTATGGTGCTCTCTCTTTAAGATTATGCTGTGTGATGTATGAATGTGTATTATTTATTGTATATTTATTTATTGTAAGAGCAGGTAACGTGCAGCACTGATGTCAAAGACAAATTTACCTACGGGGACAATAAAGGACATTGTATCGTTATTTGTAATTAGTTAAGGCAGAAGGTTAAATCATAGTAAAACATGCATAAAACCACAAGCATTAATAAAAACAAAACAAATGCAATCAATAAAAACACATCACATATAAACCCAAAGTATAAAAGCATGCCTAAAAGAATGTACAATAGATTCATGATAAAACCAACACTTCTGCCTCGTGACAAATTAAGTGATGTGAAGAGAGTTATATGGGAGTTTGTGAGGCCTTTGGCAGCAGCATTATGATTTAGTCTTTACTAGATAAGACAGTTTCTTTGGTCTGTGAACAGTCTATCTTTCTTTCTTTCTTTCTTTCTTTCTTTCTTTCTTTCTCCACACAGACACAGTCTGTGTTTGGTGTCCAGTTTGTGGAGCGTGAGTGTCATAACTGTTGTTTTTATGAAGAGTTTTCATGCGTGATGCTTTGATGTTGAGCACATGTTGTCTGCTTGAGTACCTTGAGCAGTAAATCACTAGTGATCAATAAAAAAAGAGAAAAGTGTGCTGCTTGGATGTAGAAACCTGTTTTTGTTCGGTTCAACAATCCTGCCCTGATTTTTTTCACTGCAAGTCAGCTTAACAACAACTGAGCAGCTGCAAAGGGGTTTCACCTCTGTCTGCATCCCCAAAGCTCAGACACCAACATGAGCGTCACATCTGTCCAGTGTTAACATCCATCATTGATTAGAGACAGTTGAATCTTGACTAACCCCTCTCTGTGTTCGTGACCCCGCAGTATTTTGTGCATTGAGAAATCATGTCTGACATCTAAAGTGCACTTTTTGTTTGTCATTTTGAAAAGTTTTACTAAAAGCAGTTATTAGCGAAACTCTGATGTTCTCCTCACTAGAAATAACCTCCTGTCATTCCTCATAATGAACTCCTTTATTCTCTTTTAACTTTGCTACCAGCTGTGGCCTAGGATAATATTTGTCTGGATGACAGGGGCCACCCGGTGCTCTGGTCCTCTTCATCCAGCTGCTGAGCAGAGAGGAATCCCTGGTATGTCACAGTGACACTTAGCGTTTGTCTGCACAGCTCTCTGTCCCTTCGAGCTCTCTGTTGTCTGTCACACTGCTGATATTGGCGCAGGAGAAAACAGACTCACTCGCGGTGCTGCAAACCAGACTTCCCTCTAGTGTAAATCACTCTCACTGTTAGACTTGTGTGAAGATAACAAACATGCACATGTAGATGTGCACACACACACACACACACGCACACACACACACACACACACACACACACACACACACACACACACACACACACAGAGGGAATACTCAGACAAACTGGATGATTGAGGATCTGGGATTGAGACTGGGGTATTTCCTGAGGCTGTGACGGAGGAGGGGCCTGGCTTGTCTGTGCTTGGCAGCTCTGTGTCCATTCGTCTCTGTCCATTAGCTGAACTCCCATCGGCACTTCTCTTCACTGACACCTCTCCAAAATGACAGAGAGGAAATCTCTGGGGGAGAGTAAACTAAAGACGCCTCATGAATTAACATCTCTCCTCTTTGTTGTTTCTCCATCTCAGTCTTGGCTTTCTCTCCTTCCCATCACCTCTGTCTCTTTTTCTCTCTCACTGTCTCTTTGAGCTCCATCTGAACGGGTGCCACACTCCCACACAGTGAATGCTGTGAGCCACACATACCCTGTGACCCCGCCCGGCCACTGTGCTATAAAAAGCCTGTCAGTTTTCGTCCAAACCCATGGAAATCAGTACCAGCGCCAGCCGCCACCCTTACTTAACCCTCCAGTCTACTTCCTGCCAAGGTCCTGCCATTTGTGCCACTGTGCAGACTCTACAGAGCGCAGACTGTTGTGAAACTCTGAATCTATTATGATTTTATACAGTGTTGTTTTTAGCTGAAGCTGTACTCTAGATAGCTGTGCAAACAGTCTCTGTAGTCAGCTTTTGCTTGCAAACTGGCTGCAGACTTCCTTGAGCAATGTTCATCTTTTGAGCTCTGTTCAATAAGGGATAATGTAAGGTTAGCAAGTTGTTATGGGAAATAGAATCCCGACAGGGTGAGACAAGACCCGGACTCGAACCATACATTATACCACTTATTACCCAAATACTAACTAAAAATATAAACACATTGTTCAAAATGTTTTATTTTTATTGATTTAAATGATTTCTGTTTACAGTTTTTAAAAATAGTCCCAGTGATTCCTCGTCAGTGATCGTTCCATGGTGATGGATTTTTCTCTGCCTGTTGCGGTGGATTGAACATGAAACTGTCCTCATTCAGCTCTCCTTCTTCTCTGAGCTCTGAGGTTCACACACCTTTAAAAAGAAACTAATGTCACAACTTTGAACCCTGCTGCTATCATCACCACCGCTCATGGTTTAACTTTCATTGTAGAGATCACTAACCTAAAGTTTCTCTCACCTGCTCCGCTCCTTCATCATATTGATGGACAGGATCCAATATGGAAACGTCTGTAGCCCGCCGATTTAGCATGCTAACTGCAGCTAGTATTTAATCCACATTGTTTGATGCTAATGGAAGCTAACAGTTTTACCTCACCTTACGGTCTATGGTGTCAACAAGCAGAAGCTAAATGTGTCTGAACTCTTTTCAGTGGATTGATTTGACATGACGTGTGATCAGTTTGTCTCTGGTGTTGATCATGTTAGTGAAAGTTAATAACCATTGTCAAGGGTTTGAGACCAATCAGAATCCAGCATCTTACACAGCCAGATGATCAGTAAGAGAGCCGGATAATAAGGTTGTTTAATGTATGGGACTAATCTGGTTGTTTTCATTCACTTATCTCTACTTATGACAATAAATGTAATAAAATTCCAAGGCACTAGTTTTTGGGCAGTTTTCAGTAAATGAAAATGGACAGTACCTATATATTGCTGTCATATTCATATACTGAAGTGCCCTTCAATATTAACTAATCTCAGTCACATGCATTACCACAGCATTGGCTATGCCACTGGGAGGTTCAGTATCTTGTTTGAGGATGCTTCAACATGTGGACCGTCGGAGCTGAGATCAAACTGAGAGACGACCTACTCTGCCACCGAGCTGCCGCCCTTTAGGTCTCGCAACCTCTTTTGGCGTCTGCTTGAGTTGAACATGGCTTCAGAGTATTTCCAAAACCTGTCTTGAGTAGTGTTAGGCCATCAGAAACACTTCTTCACAGCATGTGGAAGGTCAGTTGTAGGGATTGGCATTTCAAGCCAAAATACTATTCAATAATCATTGGCATCTTTTCAATGATTCTTCAAATAGGAGTTGATCCAAACTTACTAAATGTGTCTGATGTTTCACCAAACTGGAACAAATCAAGCTGTAGACGCAGAGCTTTTTACGGTAATAGCGACAAAAATGGCAAACATCAAATATTAAACAGACGTCCCCCGGTTGTGTCTCCGTCACTAACACACACTGGTGGTAAAAATCCTCAATGAAGATGAGACAGATGCATGAAGGTGAGGAGAGCTGGTTCATAAAGCACACGTGCTGCAGGTAGAGACCAAGCTAACACTGCTAACCCTCAAATAACAGTCACAGGAATGCATCACTTTATCTTTAAAGATTAGACGCACAGCGGGGGAAACATGGATTTTGAATATCTGGCGGTCAGCCACTAAAGTTTTATTCTCGTCATCGTCTCCTTAACAAAATCAAAACATACGTTCATCACAGTTTTTATTATCAGTGATGCATTTTAGCTCGTCATAGTCTCGTTTTCGTCATGAAAAAATCTATTGTTGACGAACATTTATTGTCATAACTTCTTTAACGAAATTAACATTGATCTGTAGACACACTAAACACAAGCAGGGCCAGAAAGCATGGGAACCAAGTTAATATAAGCCCATCTGTCACATTTTTTTCGCTCTGAGTTTGGTCTCCACCACCTCCTGAGTGTAACATTGGCGGCTGTGGCTAAGAGAGGTTAGCAGTTGAAACCCCAGCTCCCGATGTGTGCCAAAAGTGTCAGCGTGTCTTTAGGCGAGACACTAAACCCCAGATTGCTCCTGAAAGCCCAGCTAAGTGAGCATGTATGAGTGGGATTAGTGTGTGTGTGTGTGTGTGTGTGTGTGTGTGTGTGTGTGTGTGTGTGTGTGTGATTGAGTTAAACCTTGGTGGAGTAACTATTTGCATATTCAACTTTGGATTTAAAGCTGTCGCTGAGAGTCTGTTGGTAAATGGTAAATGGTAAATAAAACAGCTGAGAGCTGGCCCTGTCTTATATTCCTGACAGCAGGAGGACGCTTATTGTTGGCTGCTCATCCTGGGAGAGAGGAGTTCTGGATGTTTCTACCTTGCAGTGGCCTGATCTGACCTCTAGGGGAAAGGGAAGCAACATAAAAGCAGATGGAGCTGGACGGTTTGGTTGTAGGTAACATTGGCCTACAATTAACTAAAACTTAGGAGGTAAACTACGAACGAAAAGGGCCGGAGGCTGAGCAGCTAATTGGACTGTGCAAAGAGAAAATACATGTTCACATCAAATGTTAGCATTAGAGAGGGACTCAGGCTGTGATGTGGTCAGTCGGTGAGAGGGTCAAGCTTTGAACCGGAGAGAAGATGGATGGAGTGGCGGTGGCGGAGGGCGTGGAGGTATCGAAATGGAGCAGTGAACCAAAGGCCTGAGTTGAGATTGTTTATCCCCTCTCTCCTTTCATTTGGGACGTTGGTTGGCCATAACTAAAGCATGGGTATACACTAATTCACACACAGCAAGCCATAATCACCCTAAACCTAAAAGATTCTCTTTCATGTGAGGCAAAAACCTCCAGACTCTGACTGACAGGAGAAAACATTTTATATCTTGTAAGTTGAGCAGAAACAGTGTGAGTCTATCTGCAGAGTTAAAAGTGGATCTTCTTTTCTTTCTCAAAGCCAAACTCATGGAAGAATGTTCTCCTCTTTCCCTCCGCTGGCATGAAAACGTCTCATCCAGCTTTGCTAAGTATCACTTTTGAGAGTAATGACAGCGTTTCTCAGCAAACTGTGTGCATTTTATATCCCAGTGGAAAGACTCCATACTGTGAGATTTAGTGCTGAGAGAGCACACACACAGGATCGAGTCCTTCCTCTGAGGGCATACACAGAAAAAATGTATGGTAACGCTTCCTGCTTTAGCTGCTCGGGGTCGGCGTGCGGACAGGTTTATTCAGAAACATTCACAGAGGCATCTGTGCGAAAGAAGGCAGTCAGCTGTCACAATGAGTAACTGTGACATTTGAAGTGATGTGTTTGTTTACTGAAGCTGTGTTTTTATAGTTTTCGGGTCATACAAAGGTTAGCAAAGGAGATAGTGATACTTTTCAATCAATCAATCAAACTTTATTTATAAAGTGCTTTTCATACAATGACATTGTAACACAAAGTGCTGTACATAAATCAACTTCAAATAAAATAAATGAAGAAAAAAGATATATATAAAATAAAAAGACCCCCCCATCCTAATCCCAACCAAGCCCACAATCTTAAAGTGATAACACAATATATGCAACAATAATAATAATAGGAGAGGAAAACGCTCTCATGATATCTTAATGAGGAAACACTGGAGGTAAAATAAGATGTTAAAACTCAACACAGGAAATTAAACTCACCAAAATAAAATACATTTCTAAGATAATTAAACACTAAAATATTAAACCCTTCAAAGAAAATAAGACGCTATACTTATGCTTAAATAAATAAATAAAATAGAATAAAAAGTTACTAAAATTTGAACTAGATAATCAATACATAAATAAAGAAATAAAGAAGCTAAATATAAAAAAGAAGTTGCTGAACTAACTGAGGAAACGCTCTCATGATATCTTGATGAGGAAACACTGGAGGAAACATTAGATGTTAAAACTCAACACAGGAAATTAAGATAATAAAACACTAAAACATTAAACCATTAAAGGAAAAAAAGATGCTATACTTAAAAAAATAACAACAAAATGATTGAACAAGATAATAAATAAATAAATAAATAAATAAATAAATAAATAAATAAAGTAAGGTGAAATAAAACTTATAAGAATGAAACTCAGAAGCGAGACTAAAAAGGTCAGTCTTGAGTTTCACAAATGTTGATGCTCTGTGCAGCCCTCAGGTCTTCAGGTAGGGTGTTCCACACCGTGATAATAAAAGGCTGCCTCACCGTGAGTCTTTGTTCTTACTTTTGGTACCATTAAAAGTCCACTACCTGAAGACCTGAGGGCTCTCACTGGATCATAAGATAAAAGCAAATCTGATAAATAAGAAGGAGCAAGACCATTAAGAGATTTAAAAACCAATAAAATAATCTTAAAGTCTAAAACATACTGGGAGCCAATGCAGATACTTAAAAATTGGTGTTATGTGGGCCCTCTTTCTGGTCTCTATCAGCATTCTAGCATGGCATCAACTAGTGTCTCTGCATCGGCTTGAGAGAGAAACTGACACACTTTGGCAATGTTCTTCAGGTGATAAAAAGCCTTTTTCATTATTTCTCTGATATGTGGCTCATAACTAAGGTGTGAATCAAAAAATCACACCAAGATTCTTTACCTGCTCACATGAGTTTAGAGCCAGTGCTTTGAGTTTGGTGTTCAGTTTCTCTCTCTGAGGTCCAGTACCAATGACTAAAACCTGAGTTGTGTCCTGGTTGAGCTGTAAATACTTCTCTGTCATCCATGACTTAATATCTAAAATACAGTTACAAAGTGTGTCAATCGTTCCTGGGTCATCAGGAGAAACGGTAATATAGAGCTGTGTATCATCTGCATAGCTATGAAAGTTGATGCCGAATTTTTTTTAGCTTGGACAAAGTTTCTGGAAATCTGTCTTTCCACTCTGACAATGGGACAAGTGAAATCAATCTTTGTGGATCAAGGAGTCAGGATGGATTCAGTCCAGCTAAGCACAGAAACTGAAGGCAGGGAAAGCAAGCCTGGGTAAAAAGATCTCTAATAAACATGTTTTTTATTCAGTTATACAGATTAGAGTCAACTTTACAAATGTTGATGCTCTGCTGGGCTAAACCAGTGGTTCCCAAAGTGGAGGTTGTGACCCCCAAGGAGGTCACAAGACGCCTATGGGACGGTCCCAAGATGCCTCCCCAAAAAAAAAGCTTTTTAAAAAAATTTGCTAATTTTGTGATTAAACCTTGTAGATAAAAGATGTCCACAATTTGTGTATTTTCTTCGTTGCCACATGATCCCTGAAGAAATGATGCTGCTTCTAGATTTTCAAATAAAGAAATGTGAACTTTATTTGGATTGGAAAGTGGCTGTGAGCAAGATTTTAACCACCTGAGGACAATGGGGATCTCCAGCCATGACAATGCCGGCCTGTCTGTCGCCTTCCATGGCATCATCTTTGTTGTATACAGACCTTATCTCTTTTTTACTGCCCTCTCGTGGCAGTGTAGTGCCATTACTTTGATTATTAATTACTGGCCTGATTTGCATAATCTTCACAGGACTTCAGGCCACAGTGGAATTAAAGTTCCTGAAATTAAAAGTTCCTGGAACAAAAAATTCCTGGAATCTGAAGTTCCTAAAATGAAAGGTTCTTGATATAAAAAGTTCCTGGAATTAAAAGTTCCTGGAATTAAAAGTTCCTGGAATCTGAAGTTCCTAAAATAAAGGTTCCTGATAAAAAGAGTTCATGGAATTAAAAGATCCTGAAATTAAAAGTTCCTGAAATTAAAAGTTCCTGGAATTAATTGTTCTTGGAATTAATAGTTCTTGGAATCAAATGTTCCCAAAACTAAAAGTTCCTGAAATTAAAAGTTCCTGGAATTAAAAACTCCCGGAAATTAAATGTTCCTGGAATTAAAAACTCCCGGAAATTAAAGTTCCTGAAATTAAAAGTTCCAGGAATTAACATTTCCTGAAATTAAAAGTTCCTGACATTAAAAGTTACTGGAATAAAAAGCTCCTGAAATGAAAAGTTCATGAAATTAAAACTTCCTGGAATCATAAGTTTCTTGAAATTAAAAGATCCTGGAATTAAAATTTCCTGAAATTAAAATTTCATGGATTTAAGAGTTCCTTCAATTAAAAGTTCCTGGAATCAAAGATCCTGAAATGAACAGTTCCTGGAATTAAAAGTTCCTGACATTAAAATGTCATGGAATTTAGAGTTCCTGGAATTAAAAGCTCCTGAAATTAAAAGTTCCTGGAATTAATAGTTCCTAGAATCAAAATTTCCTGAAATTAAAATATCATGGAATTAAGAGTTCCTGGAATTAAAAGTTCCTGGAATCAAAGATCCTGAAATTAGCAGTTCCTGAAATTAAAAGTTCCAGAAATTAAAAGTTCCTGAAATCAAGTTAGTGGAATCAAAATTTCCTAAAATTAAACATTCCTGGAATCAAAATTTCCTGAAATTAAAAGTTCCTTGTATTAAAAGTTCCTGGAATAAAAATTTCCTGAAATTAAAAGTTCCTGGAACTTTTGGTCAAAACACACCCATTGTGACATCCCTAGCTTGCGCAAACTCCTGGAAACATGTTGTGTTCTGTGGCTAATAGCTGGGCACATGCCTTTTGATTCATTAATGATAACTATCAAAACATGTTGTAACTAAACATTAAACTTGAAAAAATGTAAATGTTAATTTAAAAAATATAGTTGAACCTTTTACTTCTGTTACAATCAGTTACTCTTGTCATTTTCACATTACCTGAGCTCAGACTGCAGGAACGCAGCAAACGACTCTGCTCAGTCAGGTGTTGTGTGAACAACACTATGAAGAGCCAATTGGGAGCCAAAAGAGCTGGTTCTTGCAGAGTCAAATGGACTGGATCTCTAAAATGAGCCCGGATCCCCATCACTAGAAGAATCTACTCTAAAAAGGTTGTTTACCTGAGAAAGACGAAGGATTGCAGACAGCTTGAGGAGGAGCATATAGCCTTTGTAGATTTGAAGTAATCTGTGGATCTTTATGAATATAATGAGTTTGGATGTAATCTTTTAACTGGACTTGAATCATGGCAAGCCTTTGGTTTCTAGCAGGAGGGGACGGACTGTCTGACTTTCAGGATTGACGAATGAACTGTTATTGAAGTAAACGTCAGCAGATTTCTGTTTTCTACATCAGTCTGTTGTTTAACATGTAAAGGCAGAGGATACGTAGGATAGAAAAAGCATTTCATCTGTCAAAACCTGAAATTCTACAAACATAAACAAGGTTTTGGGGAGAGTTGAGACTGAAAGAGTAAAGATGTAGTCTGTGACACCACACATAATGTCCTGAAAGTGAAGTCTCTGTCTGTGGTTCAGCCAGGTGAAACCAGATGGTGATTCTAATCAGGTTTCCTCTCAAAGTAAAACCTGATCCACCCACACTGAAGGAAGTTCCTGCTCATCTCAAATAGCATGGTTAGGCTTTCTGGGTCACCCAGCCAGGCGGCATTTCTGACCTCCCAACATGAAGCCAGATTTGTATTTCCTCTTGTTTTGTTCACTGTAGGTTTATCTGAAGTCTGAAACCACCTGTTGTTTAAATGAGACGAGTATAACCACCTGCCTCAGATCTTTTTTTTAACAATCAGCTACATAACTGGAGACGTTGGAGTCTTTAATCAATAACAGACACACAGTCTGAGGTTTTTAGATCAGATTGTTTCTGTCTTGTGAAATCTTTTTAACACTGTAAATTGGAATAGATTTATTTCAGTTAAAAGTGAAATGCTCGGAAAAGCTTGTGATGAAACCAAAGATACGTCTCTGTTCATGAACTTTCACTAAGAGCTTTCTCAGGGTTTTTGTAGAGGAAGGGGACGGGTTTTCACCTCAGGGATCTCCTCTGGCATGTGCAGACACAGAGAGCAGAATTTCACAAGAGGTTGAGAGCAAACAAGGAAGAAGTGCAGGAGTGTTCACTCATTAGATCCTCGTTTCCTCTACTTTTCACGACGTTTTCCAGGATAATATCACCTTTTATAGAGTGTTACTGCTCTCAAACAAAGTCTGAGAGACCCATAACTGCAGCTGTTGAACACTTAGCCCCTTAATGCTCTACAGAAATAACTGATGTTTGCCATCAAAGAATAAGAAAAAATTGCTGATGTGCAGCATGAATGTTTGTGCCCTACTGCTCCTGAACCCTGGAGCTAGACCGAAATCAAACACAACTGAAACAAACAGCTGCTCAACTCATCACACTAGTAGTAATAGGCCACTGGACAATTTTAATTACAACTGATGGTTGGCAAAAAAAATAGCAATAAGCTCATCTTACTCACTACCTCCTTTCAATTAAAAATAAATCTGTAGGAGAGTTCATACTTGCTGCTGGAAGTCAATCCACCGCTCGAAGGGGGTGTCGTTAGGTTAACTGGCTCATGTTTGTTATTACCAGCTCTCTTACTGATCTTCTGACTGTGTAAGATGCTTGATTCTGATTGGTCAAAACCCCTTGACAATGGTTATTAACTTTCACTAACATGATCAACACCAGAAACAAACTGATCACACGTCATGTCAAATCAATCCACAGAAAAGAGTTCAGACACATTTAGCTTCTGCTTGTTGACACCATAGACCGTAAGGGGAGGGGACACCGTTAGCTTCCGTTAGCATCAAAACAATGTGGCTAAAACGTTAGCTTCCGTTAGCATCAAAACAATGTTGCTAAAACGTTAGCTTCCGTTAGCATCAAAACAATGTGGCTAAAACGTTAGCTTCCGTTAGCATCAAAACAATGTGGCTAAAACGTTAGCTTCAGTTAGCATGCTAAATCGGCAGGCTACGGATTTTTCATATTGGATCCTGTCCATCAATATGATGAAGGATCGGAGCAGGTGAGAGAAACTTTAGGTTAGCGATCTCTACAAAGTAACTTAAACCATGAGTGGTGGTGATGATAGCAGCAGGGTTCAAAGTTGTGACATTAGTTTCTTTTTAAAGGTGTGTGAACCACAGAGCTCAGAGAAGAAGGAGAGCTGAATGAGGACAGTTTCATGTTCAATCCACCGCAACAGGCAGAGAAGAATCCATCACCATGGAACGATCACTGACGAGGAATCACTGGGACTATTTTTAAAAATAGTCCCAGTTCAGCCATTGCTTGGCATCTTGGAGCCGGCTTCCCACAGTGCTCATTTGTTTACCTACGTCGTGGGAGAAGGAGGTTTGGAGGTAATGACTGTCGTGGTGTGTGCCTCAGCTTTACAATACAGTGGTATGAACACAAAAAGACCACAGGGGAAAATGCAGCAAAGTATTATTTGAGTTATCTGAATAATACAGGTGTGACAGCAGCCTCCATGGGCAGGCTGGCTCATATAGACACATACAAGTAGAAAGTGATCATCTAAGGACATTTCCTCACATCAGTGTTAGGATAATATTAAACTGAATCATCTGTATTTTAAAAAATAAAATCCAATGAAATTTGATCCAATGCAGGGGACAGTCAGATACTTCAACATCTCTGTTGCCTGTGTGCTTTCATCTACGTTGCTACAAATCCTCGCCGTAAGAAAGTTCACAGGAAGTCTCATCTGTGTGGATGTTTCCCTCGCATGAGCGTTTCATCCCTTTGATGATTTAGATACACTTGGACAGATCATCTTTTCCATGTGTTATTCTTCTGTCCATAAGGGTAAAGTCATGCATGATGTTAAGGAGGGAGAGCAGCATGATGCAAAATAAAAGAAGCCAATATTTCCGCTCAAATGAGTTCAAGCTTAGAAACAAAGACTGTTTCTAAATCAAAGGAATAGAAAGTTAGGACGTTGAAAACAGGGTTTTAAAGTGAAAAGCCGTCCCTGAAAAACATTCCACTGAAGTAGAGATACATGAAAAAGGTTGTTGAGTACAGTAACAGAGTATTTGTGTAACTCCCACCTCCACTTCTGGGACTCTCTTCCAATCACTGATAGTAATCCCTTTCCCACCTCAGAATGTCTCCACGGTGTGAAGTGCTCGCCAATCTCTGCTTTTCAGCATCTTCAGATTTACAATCACTCCTCTGATAACTCTTGGAGTGTGCTTCACATCCTCTCTGACCCCGCAGCTCTTATTGCGTCTGCAGTAAGCGGTGGCTAAGTTGTTAAGTGGACACACAGTCACGCTCTGCTGCGGCTGAGATTGGACGGATCAGATCTGCAGGGACAGAGAGGTCCACGCGGTTCGGCAACGATCGTGATTTTGCATGTGGCGAAACTGTTAAAGCCGTAAAAGATCATCTCCCTTGCGTTCGCTGAAGCAAGTGGAAGTGATCATTTTGATTCATGCAGGATCATCAAAACCCTGATTAGACCAATAAGCAGCTGTTTATATCTTTATACAAATTTGGAATAAGAAAGTGCATGAAAATACAGTTTATGGACCCGACTTTTTCAGCACATCACAAGCTGTTTACTCGGTTTTTAACTCTAAATAAATGTTTATTACCAAAGCTGAGTTGATGACAGATAGCTAATGTGTGCATACCTATATAGCTTTCTATTTTTCCCTTGCTATAACTGTGAATGAGCCACCGGGGATGTGGGACTAGGTCAGGAAATACCGATGTGGAAGGCAGCGGTTCTCCTTAGGATTCCTCTGGCTGGGAGGCCCTCTCTGACCGGCCAGTCTGGAATCTGCAGAAAAGAGGAAACAGGTCGGCTAATGCACCGAGTGATCCCTCTCATCAGACTGCTGCAACCTTTCAAAGGAGAGAGGGAGAGAGAGAGAGAGACAGAGAACCAAATACCTTTTTTTTTTCCCAGAGAGGAACTAAGGCTCAGCATTCCTGGCATTGCCACCGCTCAGCAAACAATCCATACTCTATCCTGTGTGTGCTGGGAGAGTGAATGGCTGCAGTGTGTGAGGCTCACAGGCCCTGCCTGCCCAGCGAAAGAGAGAGCGGCCAACACTGCCTGCACACTGAGAGCCCCGGACCCGGCCCGGCCTCTATCCCCAGCCGCTTGGCCAAACACTTGCATGTCTGAGACGGCACTGTTGAGCCACCACACAAGCCCGACCGCTGCTGAAAACACATGCCAGAAAATAAGAGAAGAGCAAATATTTGATCAATCTGAGAAAGGCGAGAAAGAGGATGAGTGTGCAGAGGAGGTGGAGGAGAGAGAGAGGTGGAATGCAGGGATTGAAGAGAGATGAAAAAAGTTACCATTGTACAAACTAATTCAATTAAGTTCAAATGTGGCTTCATAACTTCTTTAAGCTAACGTTTAAAAGTACAAAGTTCAAAGAAAAAGTTTAATAAGAAGGTAACACAGCCCTGAGAAAAAAAGGGCCAGTTCAGCTCAGTCATTTCAGGAGGCGCCCCATGTATACAGTCCTTGAAGCAGCAGCCACAGGTCTGACTCCTGGACTCAGTCATTTGGTTCACGTCTCATCTCTCATATTTTCTGTCTTTCTGACAGCGTCCTATATACTTGTGGAGTTTGTTATTTCAGCTCAGTCTCCCCCTTCAGCAGTTAACAGTGTATTTTGCTAAAGTAATCATATGGTGAGGACAATGGGTTGTGTCATCATGCATTTAAAAATCAAGGAGAGCTGAAAACTTACCCTGAAGTTTCTCTTTGAAGTTACTGTAACTTACTTTTCTGATGTAACTTCTGAAAAGTGAAGAAAGCGGGTCAAACAGCAGCGTTCAGTGAGGCTGCAGGGAACTCTGGACGGCGGGTGATGCAGACTTGCAGCCATATGTGAGCTGCTGGTATCTTCTGACTCCAAAAGGTCTGATTGTTGTCCCCTTGCCCCATTTGTTGCAGCAGTAACTCTCTTGGTTCATGGTTATGGGCTAAAGTTTACACACCTGCTAGGTAAACTCTGGATCTCTCCTGCTCTCCAGTTAGAGAAGAAGTTTCTCCTTCTGGTCTCTTGAGTCTCATCTGGTTATATCCACAACATATTGCATGTCAGGTTTGCTGTCAGAATCACTCATTCTACTGTTTGGTAGTATTTTTGTCTCTTCTGCAGACTCAACGAGGCCATCAGTGCTCTGAAAGCAATGTAGCACCTCTGTGTAGTGTAGTGACTAAACCACAGAGTGTATAATTAATGGACGTGGTATCTGTGATGTCACCCATCTGTTTTGAAGCCGATGTCGGCAGGAGCCATATTAAAAATGGTGAACACAACATAACTTCTGTCTTTGCAGCAGGCAAGACAGATTTTGTATTTCTGGGCTGGTGCTCCCGCTGGTTCAGAGCTGGTTGAACTCGCAAACCAACACAGCACCCGTTTGTTTCTCCGCCCGCTCGAGCCCGTGGAAGAGACACGTCATGACGTCAGATTTACGTGACTTTTCCCAGCAGCGCTAGCGCAAACTTTCCCTCACGACAACAACAATGGCAGACAACTGCAACTTGTCTCCTCGGCCGACCACTGCTTTGCGTTGGAATCCATTAGTCTCTTTTATTTTTTCGCTGCAGGACAATGGAGGAAACACGTTTGGTTTGTGTTTGTGAACACGGCAACCCCGCCCCTCACCGCTGATGTAAGCGGTTCGCAGTTCTAGAGCAGCAAAGAGTTGGAGCCGCTCTGGAACCGGTTTTCCCAGCCGAGAGCCTGTTCACTCACAGTCGAAACACGACAAAACGGTTCTCAATTGAGCCCCAGCTCTGAACCGGCCCTGAAACTGCCTCGGTCTAAAAGGGGTATTTGAGAGCCAGCTTCAAGTGGTCATTTGAAGAAAAGCTGAATTTGACATTTCCTCTTTGGCTGCATTTTCTCGAACATGAAGATTCATGAAATAGTTCCATGAGGTTAAGATGTAAATGTCCAAACTGAAGAATAAACCTGAACATCAACCATAAACAGTTTGTTTGGTTTGAGTTACTCCTACATAAAAACCTGTTTATCTCTGTTTTTTTGGCTTTACTGAAATGAGAAGCACTTTTTGTCTCCATACAAACTCACAGCCATTACACATGTACAGTATGCTGTAACCTGTAAGTCACAGCCTGTATTTATGTAATTCTTTTACATAACACTCTCCTTGTTGCATATGCAGTACATATTTGTTTTAGACACACTGCTGACAGTCAAATATGTGCTAAACACTCCATTAAAAACAGGTGCAACAAAGGCAGGTGATGTGCATGTGTTTGTTTGTCACTATGTAAATAGGTTGATGGTGTGTGACACAGAGCTCTGATTATGACTCAGCTAATCTCAATGAGTCACCGTGTGGGAGCTGACGCACTGGGTTATGTTACACCCACCCAGATTCTTATTCATGCTTCCTCTGTTCATCGCACTGATCCATCTGCATTGCAAGTAATATGAACTCATCCCCCCTCGGCCTGCAGTGTTTATTTTGTAAAATGAGCATGATATCTATGAAGTGGGCGGAAAAGAGTCTTTCTTCAAAGATTGAGAAAGTTATTCTGCCCTTAAAGAGAGCACAAAGCAGCTCAATAGCTTTTTTCCTCAGCTTGTATTGAGTGTTTTAGTGTAGTTAGGATGATCGGTTATAAACTAAAGCGTGAAGAGAAGGAGCACAGACCTGGAAACAGCTCGGGTGGTTAACACAAGTATACAGTACATGCATGCCCCTGGGGCTGCAAACATCTCAACAATATATCAGAATCAGGATCAGAAATACTTTATGTATCCCAGGGGGAAATTCAGTCATTAAAGTTGCTCCTATACACAATAAGTAAGAATATCAAATAATATTAATAGAAGAAAGTAATTAATAAGATATAAATACAAATACAATGAAAATAATGAGAATAAAAGTGTGTACAGAAGACACAATAAGCTAATAGTATTTTGCCTTCATATCTATATAACCTTTTTTTTTGTTTGTTTTATTTTTATTTTTGTTTTATTTATTTATTTATTTATTTATTTTTTGTACTTATTGTACTTATTTTGTACTTATTGAAACTTCTTTCTTGATTGTACTTATGTCTGGGTTGCTGTAACAACTGAATTTCCCCCCCGGGGGATAAATAAAGTAATATCTTATCTTATCTTATCTTAACCTGGATGTATTTAAAGTGTATACCAATGAGTGGGGGAAAAACATGCTTGGAACAGAGAGTATGAAGCAGCTTCATTATGTGCATTAAGATCTCACTGGTAACATGATATAAGCGTAATCACTCCCTGCCCACTCACTCTCAGTGAATGTTTCTGACTTTTATACACTGCTCTCACACCAGCTCACTCTGACTTCACGAGGACATGTTTACCAGGGGTTGGTTAGAAAATGTTTCGGTACAGTTGGGGTGAAAATTTAGTCTGTTTGAGGTGACTAAAGGCTGATTTATACTTCTGCGTCGAATCAACGGCGTACCCTACGCCTGGGGTCCATGTAGCTCCAGTACCTACGCAGAGGCCTAAGTACGTAGCTGACGTGCACCTCCTCCAAAAGGGCAGCTTGTATTTCCCGCATTTACAGGACTTCCAGGATCCCTGCTCATCGGCCGCTGTTTCATCTCCTCTCTATTCTTCATGTAATCATGTCTGTATGATAAACAGCAACATGTATCAGCTGTAGATTAACAGAACACGCTCTGAATCTCTGTGGAAAAGGAAACAGAGATCGTAGAGAGGCCGGAAGCAGGCGACCGACTATCAGAGAGACCCTCAGGCGTTTCTGAGGAGAATTGCTGTGCGACACGGACACATCGACACACAAGTATGTGGTGCTCATGTCCACGTCAGCCCCTGCTGCGTAGGGGAGACGCAGAAGTATAAATCAGCCTTAACGGTCTGATAGGTTTCTCTTCTAGTCACTGTGTTAACTTCCACTGGATCCACTTGCGTATCGGGCTCCGTCTCTGATCCGGCAGGTCGGAGCCCTCCGGATGAGACACACAATAATTCTATTTTTGCTGGATGCTGGAGCACGACGCATCAATCTCAACAGAGCAGATGGAGCGGGACAGGAAGTCAGGTTTCACCAAAACAAAATGGAAACATCCGGTTAATTTTCAGAATAAAACACTCTGTGTTATCACCAGATCGTATTTCAACTTAACTACAACAACAAACCAAAGTCATGATGAGCGGAGCCAGGCCTGGAGTCAACAGGTCAGAGGTTTTCAGAGGACCAGAAAGACAACATGGATGAGGAGAGGAGGAGGAGAATCCTTGATTCAGTGATTACAGCGGGAAAACCTTGAGCTGGACCGGACACAGATCTGGTGTAAGTCCAGCGTAACGCAGCTCATCCAAATTAATTTCCGGCAGATTAGAGCTCATGAAATACAGTTCAAGACAGAGGTTAGATTTGTCCTTTTTAGCTTTGTTACAGACAGGCCAGTTGTTCCATTCTGCTTCTAGATGTTATGCTAAGCTAGGCTAATCAGCGCTTGGCTTCAACACCAAACAGAGAGTGGTATCACCATCAACTTAAGCCTCTGCAAAGCAAATAGGTGTTTTGCTGTCAACCAAACTGCTAGGATGAAACAGTGAAGCCGTTTTGTTCTCTCATTGACCTCTTCACAAAGTTTGTTGGCCTGATGTTCAAGTTTGGAGACAGGCAATAGGAAAACTTTCATGAGCTGCCTGTATGAATTTGATGATCCTATATTTCAGCCAGCCCTAGAGAGCAGAAAAACAGATCTGTGCATATAAAAATGTCACAGTTATTAATTCAGTGTGTTTCTGGGAGTACAGTTAATTGCACGATTGGCTGATGATCATCCTCGACTGGACTTTAAAGCATGCCCCGTTCTATATTTGTGCAACTTTATTTCTGGTTATGACAGATAGCAGGAAACCCTTCAGCTCTGACAATCAACTCCAGCCACTCAGTTGATCTTAAGTTCATCTGACACATGAACAGAAGATGTGATTTACCTTCCTCTCCCTGCAGGCAGCTCCAGACCCTGCAGAGGCTTGGCTGGAAACAGAAGTCATTCCCTCTTGCTCACAGCGAGTCAAACTGAAGCCCCGGCCTTGTGGGTTATCCATCAACCCTTTTTACCTCCCTCTCAGCATGGAGCCTTGATGCCATTGCCTGCTGAGTCGTATTTCATGAAGAAACATCAACACTGCCAGTGGGTCTTGATATACAGTGTGTAACTCTGGGAAGTCCAATTGAGAGGAAAATGAGCCACAGAGTAAGCAGGCAGGAGGTGTATGCAGTTTGCTTAAAATAATATGGTTTAAGAGCTGATGTTTTATGGGAGTCAACTCACACATCTTAAACTTTTCCAATTTAATCATTGAAGTTAAGAGTGAAATGCAAAGTCTTGCACACGCATACTTACCTGGAAGAGTTCTTTCGGGGTTTCAGAGAGAGACTATATTTTAAACTCAGGAATGCCGAGTTGAAAGGCTCGGACACTTTTTCCAAATCTGAATAATTCCAAATCAAGCAAACATCCCTCAAAAGCTTTCCCAATTTCTATCCGCAATTTGCAGACTCATGGTTGTCTTGGAACAAGTCAAAGCTTCTTTCTGCCCATCCTGGCGGCTGTCTGTATATCATTTGGCTTCAGTTAAAATCAGCAGCAGCCAGATGTGCCGAGCTGTATGTGCAGTGATCCTCTTGGGGAAGCATGGTATACCTCGGCCCTGTGGCTCAGATTATTACATAACAGGGTTATATAAGCTGTCTGAGATTGACTGATAAACAAGGCCCACTACAGTATTAGCCCAGCTGGGTGCTTCGGAGGCTGAAGTAGCCGGAGGGTAATCAATCATACAGGGGGGAAGTTTCATTCTCATGTGAAAAGGATAATGTGAAGCAGTCTGCTATCACTGACTTCACATTTATAGAGTGTGCATAGGTATGAAAGCAAGGGGTGATCAGAGCTCCTGACATTAGTAATAGGATACAACATGATAAGTTACAACACGATACAAAACAATACGATACAACATAAGATACGACAAGACACAACACGTACAACATGATAAACTACAACACCAAACAACACCATACAACATGATAAGATACGACACCAAACAACACCATGCAACATGATAAGAGACAACACCAAACAACACCATACAACATGATAAGAGACAACACCAAACAACACCATACAACATGATAAGAGACAACACCAAACAACACCATACAACATGATAAGAGACAACACCAAACAACACCATGCAACATGATAAGAGACAACACCAAACAACACCATGCAACATGATAAGACACAACACCAAACAACACCATGCAACATGATAAGAGACAACACCAAACAACACCATGCAACATGATAAGAGACAACACCAAACAACACCATGCAACATGATAAGAGACAACACCAAACAACACCATACTACATGAGAAGATACGACACAAAACAACACCATCCAAAATAAGATACGACACGAAAAAAAAAACCATACAACATGATAAGATATGTCACAAAACAACGTGATATAAAATGTAGCTCTAGCTAAAGTTCAGACAGGAAGACTATAAAATCAATCACATCAGTTGTTTAACTCTCCTCTCCCTTGTTCAATAGCTCACCTGCTTCCAGCTGCGCGCTCCAGAGCTGTCATTGGTTAATCAGCGGCGGCTGTCATCCAATAGCTCAGTGGCACGCCCTTATCGTCAGCCTATCAACTTTCTGCTGTCTCTTTAAATGTGTCTCTCTCTCCAGCTAGTTCCGTCTCGCATTGATGGTGCACACCCCTCCACCTCCCCATCTCCACCTGGTCTCTGCAAGTCTTCAATTCCTGGAATTCATCAACCACCACCACCACCAGTGTCTGGACTCTAGGGGGATTTCTTCTGCTGAAAATTCACACATCCTACGCTCACAACATTATCCCCATAGAGTCCTTACGCCAAAGATTTCTGTCAAGTTTCATTATTCATTAAATTTTAATAAATAACCTTTAATCTTCAAACTGTGTCTCTCCTGATTGAAATGATAAGATACGACAGGACACAAATCTATACTATACAACATGATACAACATGATACAACATGATACAACATGATACAACATGATACAACATGATACAACATGATACAACATGATAATACATGATACAACATGATACAACATGATAATACATGATACAACATGATACAACATGATACAACATGATACAACATGATACAACATGATACAACATGATACAACATGATAATACATGATACAACATGATACAACATGATAATACATGATACAACATGATACAACATGATACAACATGATACAACATGAAAGATTACATGACAGCCTGATAAGACACAACACGAAACATTACGATGCGGTATAATACAATATGACACGATGACTATTGATTGGTTATGGTGCTTTTGGATACCATTTCATTTTCATTGAAGGACTCTGTCTCTAACTCAAACACTGCAAACATTGAGCTGTCTCAACAGTATCAACAAATAAATAAAATCTTATGCACAGAGTTGCATACTTCAAATTACACACCACCCATATAGCATTTTATACATAATACACAACAATGCTAAAGCTGCTGCACAACCTTCAGTTTACAGGGATGCTACATGAAATGAACCGATTAAAACGTGTATGCTGTCATTTAGCATTGAATCGTAATAGAGCCATAATAAGAAAACGTCAGCTTGCATGAGCTGTGTTTGTCATTTTATAAAAACCTCTGCAGGCAAATTATCCCTCAAGTAATCTCCAGCAAAATAACTACAGCTGTTTGGGCTGAGAGAATCATTCACTGTGTTGTGCGTGGCTGTTCAGCACATACTATATTTATATATATGGGGGACCGGGCCTTTGCCATAGCCGCCCCCACCCTCTGGAACTCTCTCCCCCCACACATCCGTGCTTCTGACTCACTTCATTCATTTAAGAAACAGTTAAAAACTTACCTTTTCAAACAGGCATTCCCCTCACATTAATTATTCCACCTCTTCCCTTGTCGTCTGCTTGTCTTATATGTCTTTATTGTATTTATTTATTGTCTGTCTTGTAAAGCGTCTTTGAGTTCTTGAAAAGCGCTATATAAAACTTAGGTATTATTATTATTATTATTATTATATACTTGACTGTTCAGGTGGCATGTATTCAACAGGTGTGGATGGAGATTAGATAGATAGATAGATAGATAGATAGATAGATAGATAGATAGATAGATAGATAGATAGATAGATAGATAGATAGATAGATAGATAGATAGATAGACAGACAGACAGACAGACAGACAGACAGACAGACAGACAGACAGACAGACAGACAGATAGATAGATAGATAGATAGATAGATAGATAGATAGATAGATAGATAGATAGATAGATAGATAGATAGATAGATAGATAGATAGATAGATAGATAGATTCTTTATTAATCATTTGGGAAGGTTCCCTCAGGAAATTCACATTCCAGCAGCAGGTAACACCAAAGGAAAGAAAACAGCACACAGATACACAAAATAAAAAATCACAGTACAGTACACAGTAGCAGCAATATACAAGTCTAAAATAAGGAATACCGAAGCAGGTTTATAATAAAATAGCAGCAGCAATTAAAGTCCTACAAAGCTTCTGAAATTCTTGTTGCTTTTATTTAAAAAATAGACGCCTTTTTGTGGAAGTAGAGGATTTAGGCGCCTGGAGCAGAAACTGTTACATGTTAGTCTCCTCTCTGTCAGCCCCTGGCCCCACAGTGGAGGACTATCTCACAGTGATAAAAGAAGCACCCCTTCCTCTCATCCTTCACACCCCTTCTTAACAGTCGGTGGCCCCAGTTGGTACAGTGGTCATTAATATTTATGAGAGGAGAGCTCCTCACAGGGCCCAGGGGTGACAAACAGTGTGACCTTTCAGGGGGCCGGTGTTTACTGTGGCTGTCAGGAAGCTGGTGGGATAAGTGAAGAGAGCACCCCCACCCATCTTTCCTCTGAACCAAATGAAAGCAGGCTGGTGTTTGGCCTGAGCAGATGTTAGTGTGACACCATAACGTTTTGCTTTTAGCTCACGCTCTGCCCTCGTCTCGAGTAGCTGTGTGGACGCCAGTGAGCTAAAATTATTCATTTCCCAAAAATCTCTGCGCAGTTTTGAGATGTGAAATTTCCATTCAGCAAATCTTTCCCAAAAGTAGTGTTGTGCACTCACACGGTGTCTCTTTTTGTTTATAGTCTACACCCTCAGTGGTCTGGGACTCTCTTAAAAATACAGTTCATTATTTTCAGTCTGGGAGTGACTCAACAGAACTGGTCTGAGCTCCAGCCATTATTTGTCATGAAAACACAGACCAAGGCTTCTCTCCAGCGTCTGTGATGTCGTCTGTAAATTATAGGTTACTCACTAATTTGTTCAAATAAAGTGACCAGAGCAGTGAATGCATAGAGGGACATTTCTGTTCTGCTTGTTTTGGAAAAATAAATTCAGCTACTGAAAGAATTATACAGCATGTGTCAGTCCAGGAAAATTATAACTTGCTTTGCTTTGTTGATTGATTCGTCACTGAGCTGGCTTTTATGGGGAACTTGGTGAGGTTTTATGTCTGTTTTTATTTCTGTACAATTGACCTCAAATTTGAAATTGGAGAAGCCTTATATTGGTTTCTCTGTAGTTTTACACCATTATAAGAGTGACATTTCATTTTCCAATGAGACGACAAAGAATGAATCACAGTGAGTCAACATGGGACAAAAATAGAAATGACCCAAATATGCTTTAAAAGGTGCTCAAAGTCTGAGGGTGGCACTTTTTAAAGATCTTTTTAGGTAGTTGTTTGGAACTTTTAATCCTGTCGTGAAGGCTGTCAAAAATATGTTTTTATCTGAATAATTTAAAGGTACAGTTTGTAGTTTTTTTAAGCAACATTTAGCAGAACAGACTTGGCAGAAATGGAGTTTGATATTTGTGAGCTGAATATAATTATTTTTTGTTTTTGTTGACATAGACTGAGCCCTTTTTTAAATCTCAATAGGAGCAGGTCACTTCAACGCAATCTGGCACCGCCGTGTCAGTAGCAGAGAGCGGACAAACTAAAGGCCTATCACATTTCAGTCATAGACTGTATAATAGATGGACATAGCCTCTGTGACGTCAACCATCTATGTCTGAAGCGCTGTTTTGAAGCCAATCATCGGCAGGTATCATATTGGAAATGTTGAACTCAACTTAACTTCTGTTGAGCTAGTTTGAGGTAAAGAGGTAGGCCTTTAGCATTTTTGCTGTTTCCACCTGTCAGTCAAGTCAGCTGTGCCACTTATTATGCAAAACTCATACTCTTAATAGCTTCTAAACTGCTGCATTATGAATAAATTCCCGTACAGGGTGTGCTGATCCAGAAATGTGCTGTTCAGACTAAAATAATGTTTTGTACCAGGCTGTTAACATTTATATTTCTGCTGCCAAGATCGCCTTATTTACATTTTTGCATATGTGGTTTCCGTAGTTTCTGCAGCCAGCCTCAAGTGGACACTCGAGGAACTGCAGTTTTTAACACTTTCACATTGTCTTCAACTCTGACCACCGGAGGTTGCCGCTTGGTTTCAGTATTTAGTGAGGGGCTGCCTGAAATGAACCAGTTGGACAAGAAGAATTTATTTTTATTGTGTGCTAAATAATTTGTATTGATAATACATTTTATGATAAAAACTTCACAAATGGAGGATCATACTTATCATGCATCACAGGATCTTCTGGTCCTCAAAGGCCACCGTCACTTCACCAGCGGGTGGGGTGAGTAAGGGAGCATTTCAATCTATAATCTGACCACTACATACTGCAAAACATTCCTGTTTCTACAAGTTCTCTTGAAGTCTTTATGAATATTAAATTAAATCTTGTAACTTCAATTGTTCAACCATTCTTAGAAAAAGAGTATTCACTTTGTCCTGTTTGAAATTGTACTTTGCGTTAAGAGGGGACTGGATCTGATCCTGTCTTGATGTTGGGTCTTTGTTAATAATAGAACATAGAGTACGGTCTAGACCTGCTCTGTTTGGAAAGAGTCTGAGGAGAACATTTGTTTGGATTTGGAGCTTTATAAATAAAGATGGATGGCTGGATTGATTGATTGATTGATTGATTAGTACCAGATGTGCATGCAGTGAGCTCCAGCACCTGGAAGTCACTCCCAGACTCTGAAAGAAAAGAAACAGGGGAACAAAAAACACGTGCACAGGGAAAAAAAAAAACACAAAGAAATTGATGAAAACATACTGGTTCATCACAATCGGGGCTGTATCGATAGTTACTCCTAAATCAACCAGAAGTGGAGTATATTATAAGTCAAACAGGCCATCTTTGAAAGAGAAGTTCATATTTCTCTCTAAAACACCTCGGGAACACAAGTGGCTGAAGTTTTCAACACAACTTTGTGGAATTTTCCCTGCCAGCTCCCTGATATAGTGTACAAAGACACCAGTCTAAAGACTTGTCAGGTGGATGTGGCTTTTGCTAAAAGAAAGAAAAAACAAATGGTCTCTGTTGCAGAGTCAAGAATGAATCACATTTATCATGTCATGGTTTGCGAGGAGCGTCAGGTGGATACATGTGCTAAACAGATTTTTGTAGGTATTGGATTTTATGCTTTCACATAAATGTCATGGATTTTCATTCCTTTTCATAAAAATCTCCATTTAATGTGTCTTGATCTCATTTCTGTGGCACACAAGAAAGCAACAAAAGCCAAGGTGGATGAATAGTTGTGATTTCCAACCATATGTTTCGTACGGCACAGGCAGACTCTTTGCATTTCGGGACAACAAATAGACATCACCATGGTGAAGCGGCTCTGAATATCCACACATCCTACAAATAGAAATCCTGCGAGTTCCTGGGAATCGGTTGCTAACGACATGATGATGGATGGAGCAATGCCACCCAGTCCAGTAAAACAGCTTTATGAGAAAAACTTTAGCACCACTTCCTTCGTTCTTCAGCTGTAAAGGCCCAAATTAGTATCAGTCCAATTCAATCATTCCTGAATAGGAGAATTTTATTTGTTTTTATGATATCTCAGTTGCAGATTTTTGCACATGTGGTGCTTTTATGGAACTTCATTTGGATTGTGGCAGCTGAAACTTGGAAGCATATTTCTAACCACTGTCTTTGATATAAAATATATCTTTTGATTTGTTTACTTCCTCTCTAATTACCCTTAAACTCTACCTCCCAAGATACACACTTCTATCTTCCCTTGAGCATGCTCTTCAGAGTTCACATCTTGGATTCAGCTGCCCATGAAGCATCTCAGCCAGGACAATTTTGTTTCCTATAACAATCTCCCCAGGCAGCAAATAAATAACTTTAACAGAGAGAATATAGGCATCAATCAACTTATTTATGTCTTTTTGAAGGAATTGTATCAAGGAAGCTAAAAGGGACAAACTGTACAGTTGATACCTGATCTTCTAGTTAAAGACACTTTATCTATCCTGTGTTTTCAGAGGCTTCGTCCTCAGTATTCGCCTTCTCTGCTTTCTCTTTATGTCTAATTTCAGACATTTTTGTGTTAAAACGTCAAAATATTTCAGGTGAGAGGAGAGCAGACGACGGTTAGTTTACTGTAACTTAAGTACAGTCAGCTGTACTTCCAACTGGGCATCATTAGAGTTTCTTTGGTAACATTGGCTATCTGAATATTTGAAATATTCCCAGATAGGGAGCTGAGAGTTTCCAGTGAAGAACAGTTTGTTTCACAGGAGACTGCTGTTGGCTCCACACTCATCCTGACCCTTCACATCATCCCCCAGGTGGTATCAGTCACCGCTAAAGAAGACATCCCCCTAATCTAATCAGCCGGCGTGCAAACCCACCACATCCACCAACAACATGCACACTGTGATCGTCAGATAGAGATTACTCTTCACAGCAGACTGACACAGAAAGGAGGGAAATTGATAACAGGACCTCTCGGGCTTCAATGTCTGTGATGGGAGTCAAACCCAAAGGGCCCACCCACGTAGACCGGAGAAGACGGAGGTGAGAAGGCCAAGCTGCTGAGAGCTGGTGTGCGCTGTGGAGCTGAATGAACCCCAGTGTCAGGTTTATCTGTGGTATTCATCCAGTAAAAAACAAAAGTGGGGCCACCTTGTCGAAAAGCCAACGTTATAATTCATAAAGCCCTACAGCTACTCTTTGAGGACACAGTTTGGTGTGGAAAAAAACATTCAAGATCCGAGATCAAGGTATGAGTTTTTTATATGGAAGCCACAGACCACCAAAACTAACAGGATTTTTCCATAATTAAAATCATGCATGGCTGTACTCCAGCACAGAACCTGCATGGAGCTGACTGGAGCCTGCTCACAATGTTCAAATAGTTTAATATTCCCAAATTCCTGATATTTGTCTTGAAGCAAAGTAATGTCTCCCTGTTACTGTTACACATAAAGTAACCCTGCTTCTGTGGCGGATATCACCAGTTTTGCAGGATTTTGGCCATAAATACAATTTTGGATCTTAACATCTTTATGTGATGGCATAACATAACATCTCTCTCTCTCTTCATCTCCCTCTATCCCTCTCTCCAGCTCGGTCTCAACAGATGTATGTCTAACATGAGTCTGGTCCTGCTGGAGGTTTCTGCCTGTTAAAGGAAGTTTGTCCTTGCCACTGTAACTTGCTAAATGCTGCAAAGTGCTCTGCTCATGGTGGATTAAGATGAGATCAGACTTGGACCAGCTCTTAGTTATGCTGCTATAGGCTTAGACTGTCGGGGGAACTGACACACTGGGATCCTGTCTTTCCCTCTCTCTCCTCTCTCTGTCTGTCCCTCACTTTAACTCTCCCTGTCCCATTAAAGTTACTAACCATAGACCTTTCTGGAATCCCTGAGCTCCCTTGTCTCGTAGGTTCCTCTGGATCTCTGCTGCTGTGGACGTGCCAGACTCCAGCTGCTACAACTACTACTCCCCACTATCATCTCTCTCTCTCTTCATCTCCCTCTATCCCTCTCTCCAACACGGTCTCAGCAGGTGTGTGTCTAACATGAGTCTGGTACTGCTGGAGGTTTCTGCCTGTTAAAGGAAGTTTGTCCTTGCCACTGTAACTTGCTAAATGCTGCAAAGTGCTCTGCTCATGGACTCAGTCTGATCTCATCTTAATCCACCATGAGCAGAACACTTTGCAGCATTTAGCAAGTTACAGTGGCAAGGACAAACTTCCTTTAACAGGCAGAAACCTCCAGCAGGACCAGACTCATGTTAGAAACACATCTGCTGAGACTGATTCATTGCATTAGAACCATCCCGTTTAAAACACTGTTTAGCTATGGTAACCCTGAGTTCATCTTTATTTGTAAATAGAAATACTTGTATAATTGGTATATAAAATTAAAAGAACCTCTTTAGATATTAAATGCAAATTAAAGAGGACATAGTTTGGCGCCCTGTTGAACACCACACTGTATAAGTTTAGTTTGCTTTGTTCCAGATAACATATAGTTTCCTGTTAAACAGGTACCTCTTAAACCCATTAAGCTCAGTACTAGTAACACCATGAGACTGAAGTGTATTTTAATATATTATGGTCTACAGCAGGGGTGTCACACATGCGGCCCGCGGGCCAAAACTGGCCTGCCAGAGGTTCCAATGCGGCCCACGGAATAACTTTGCAAAATGAAAGGGTTACATAGAAGCCATTAAGACTGCAGTTTTTCAATAAAAGTAACTGCGATTTCAGATTTGTCCTCTAGGGGTCGCATTAAATTATATTGTTGACGGAGCGCACCTGAAAGACGCTTTTTTCCTGGGACTTTTTTCTTAAAGTGAGGAAATAGATTAGGCTACTTGCTGTTTGCATAATCTGGTTGAGATTCATAAAGACTTTTTAGAGCACTATAAGATGATCCACTAAATAGTCAACTTTACCTTCTTCATTATTATAATCTATCTTTTCTTTTGCAGTAAACATTCCATTCGGTGTCAGGTGAATGGGTAACCTGTGTGTTTGGTGTGTTCGCAGCAGGTTTCAGGGCTTAAAGAGTTAAATATTCGGCCCCACTATGAGACTCATCATGGCAGAAAATACAAGAGTTTTTGTAGAAAGATAGTTCATTAAATGTGAACATTTTCAGAATGTGCTTGTACTTTTTTGCACTAAAACAAAGGGAAAATTTAGAGTTGTCATTATTTATAGGTTGTTATGTTGTGATTTTACTGGTTCGGCCCACTTTAGATCAACTTGGGCTGTATGTGGCCCCTGAACTGAAATGAGTTTGACACCCCTGGTCTACAGTGTAAAAACATGTAGTGTGTATTTTTTTGCCTAAAATTGTTGCTTTTTACATCAGATGATTAGCCCAAGGCCACTGTCATGGAATGCATATAGATAATCATAAAGTAGATTGTTGTCTTTTAAAGCAAAAGTTCCCAACCTTTTCTCCTCTGAGTTCGAGAGCAGAAGTCAGGGGATTACCCGGCTAAGAAGAATTAAATATCAAGGAACCATGAATATCAATCATCTACATATTTAAATTTCACCCAGCATGGACACATTTCAGCGTCAGGGATGAAACATTTAGATTACTGAGGTCAGTGGGGTCCATATTGAGAACATTGCTGCCAGGCTAAGCGCAATCTTTAAAGTAGTTGTTATAAATGTCTTGATAGACCAACAATATGAACCCTAATGTGTCACTATGAGAAAGTCTAGAGACTTAGATGGATTAACGATGGAGGAAACACTGCACCATAATGTGCGCAGATTCTTGTTGAGACATTTTAGCATGCACAGGCCTTTTCAGAAAGTTTGATTAATCTTAAAAATAAAAACTCTGCACATTCACAGCTTGCTTTAGTTTGTTAATTAATATTCCTCATCACACTCTGGTTGACTCTCGAGGTCTGGTGACCGGGCGCAGTAACCACTGGTTTGTTAAGGATACGACAAGCCTCAGTTGTGACTTCAATGTCTGTTTCTCCCAGTGGAACTCCCCACGGGTGTCTCGCACTTCCTCGAGTGTTTTTGTAGCAGTTTGGAGACGAGTCTGACAGCTAACCCAGGGAGAGATATTTCCCTTGTTGCATCTATATCTCGCTTCCTTAACCATTCTGACAGATGCTATCCTTTCAAATGAACTCCTATAAAGAAATCACTGAGCATTTCACTCAAGCAATCCTCCAGTAAAGTACTTTCTGTCTTCATCAGGAGCAATAGTAAGCAGGTGTTACCCAGCTACATGCCATTTTATGATCCAATAAACCCCAAGACGTCCTCCCACATGCAAAAGTCATTAGAATAAAATGTCATTGCAAAGAAATGTTGGGTCTTAGCAAGGAAGAAATACTGAACTGTTTTGATCATACAGGACGCATGAGTGCTGGAATGCATCATTATATGTACTGAAAAGCCAGCATTCCCATTTCACCACCTGGTCCTCAGCTGCCCCCTCAGAGCTCAACTCATCCAAGACAAGCAACGGCAATCTCCCCTTTCTGAATGCAGCCAAGGAAACCCCTTGTCGGATGCAGAAGTGGAAGGAAATGGCTAATGTGTAGGTTCAGGGCTCAGGGGGAATCTATTACTGGGGGGGGGGGGGGGAGAATGCAAGATGCCTGAACAAGCAAGCGTCTGTGTCAGGCCGCTCGGTGTCTGGCTGATGCACAGAGCACAGACAACACACTGAGCGGTTTGTGAGATGAAGACTGATAGTGAGAGATAGAGAGAAACTCAGCCAGTGAGGTACAAACACTGGAGATATGCATCCTTGGCACATGTCCACAGACTACTTTGAGTGAACAAGAGCAAATTAAAAACAGTTAGTTGATAATAAGTGTAAAGAAAGACCAGCGGACCATACTGTGTTATTTTTTTACTTCTTTAATGATTTGAAAACATGTGAACCCTGACCCTTGATATAGAAATGTACAGTATCATTGATGAAAAAGCTTCAAAAAAAACTCTTAAACAGTTCCTACTATAAAGAAATTGGTCAGTTTCAGGCACTTGGAACCACATACAGTCTTTGTTTGTCATGCTACACAAGAAAGTACTTCTTTGGTCCTTTTCCCTCCTCCTAGGCAGGTCAGCTGTAACCACAGACAGAACAGAAACAGCGTTCTGGCTTTGTACAAAGTTATTTACATAAAGACCCAAAACAAGCCTCCAATGTTCCTCTGTCACAAATCAACCCTTCATGTTTCTCCACACACGTCCACATTGGTTATGAAACAAAGAGTAAAAAGATATAATGGCTCGAATTTTTTTTTTTTGTTTTTTTTTACAGCAGTATTTATCAATATAACTTAGTGGAATGATTTTGATATAGATTTGGCATAATTGGCTCCTTGTCCGTGTCGGGCCTCAAACCAAAAAGCCCCGTTGCTACAGAGATACTGAGCCCTCCAATGAGAGCTCAGCGTACATTAATGTAAGATTAGACTGGAGAGCTCTCCAGAAGTCCTTACAGTCAACGCTCAACTGCAAGGCAGCCATGTTTGATAAGTGTTACTGCATGCAGCCATTGGTGACTGAACTTGTGCCACATAGTAATTGCTGAAGTTGACGTCTCTGACGTAGGGAGCAGGCTGGTAGTAGCAGGTGATGTTGGCCAGCGCTGGGATAGCGTGCTGCTCAGCCATAACACGCAGTGCCAGAGCAGAAATAAGTGCCAGGGTCTGTCTGCGCTCGTGGCCCATTAGGCACACAGTGCTCTCGTCCACCACTCTCCTCAGTGTAATCAGGTAGTCATAGCGTTTGTGCTCCATGCCAGCAAAGTGGTTCTGCAGATACCCCTCCAGTTTCCTTTGCTGCTCGCCGATGTCAGGGAAGTCAATGAAGAAGCGTGAGCACATGTAGCGCTGCATCTGTTTCATCTGAGCCTCAGCGCACGGGCCGAAGCCTCGCACCAGCAGGTGACAGTACTTGAGCAGCCCGCCGCCCCGGATCTCTTCTGGGCTGCGGGTGGCAATAGTCCTGGTACGAAGATGACCCAGAGCTTCCTCAAAGTCTCCGTACATGCTCTCCCCCTGAACTGTAGGGTGGAAGGTCTCGGACATGGCCGTCTCCGAGCAGCGGTCAAAGAGGAGCAATGAGTCGAGGGTTATCTGGAAGGAATCAACACTGAACTCAAACTGCCTCCTCAGGGAGTCCACAAACTTTAGTTCCACGTTCTTCCCTGTGTTGTTGGACAGGGAGATGAGGCTCCAGCGGTCCGTGTCATTACAAACTTTCACCAGTTTCTGCACGTACGCTTCCTTCAGGGCGAGGGCTGTGATCCGTTCCCTGCACACCCCTTCAGGCAAGAAGTCCACCAAGCAGTCCAGCACCACATCCTTCACCAGACGGAAGGTTTTGTCATCAGTCTGACTGAGGCCGAAGATCAAGTCCAGGTCTTTGTAGCCAAGGCCGTTGTCTTGGTGCAACACATGGCTGGCCGCTGAGCCGTTCAGCTTGACGTCACGTACCACCACACCCCGCTCCTCCAGTCGAGCCCTGACCACCTGAAAGACACAGAGACAGCAGAAAGAGTGAGCCATGGATATCTGCAAAAAGATAGCACACCATGCGAGTTTGTGCATGCAGGAAAAGGAGCTGCTCCCTCCTGACTTATTAGAAATAAAAAGAACCTGAGGTGCTGTTATGTGAACATGATAAAGCATGATCAGAAAGTTCTTCTTTAATGCAAAACAGAATGCAAATGAGATATAAGGAAATGCATTATATTACAGCCCAAAAACAACTACAGTATAAAAACTCAGCAAGGGGAATAGTATTCACCTTTTACTCTTTTACTAACCAGTAATTACACAAATACTAATAACTGTCAAACCATAACCAAGTGTCTCTGCAGAGTCAAGGAAAGCCTGAGATGTTATCTTGAATCTCAAGTACACCTCAAAAGAGTTAAAAGCCTTTTTCAGCAGATGTACCTCTTCGTATGAAACGTGATATCAGAATAATAGTGACAAGCCGTGAAAAATGACATGCTAGTGCTGGTCTTATGTAAGAGCCACTGAACTTGAAGAAAGAAGTGAAACTGTGAACTTTAAACTTATGGCCTCTGATTGCATTGAGTGAATGTGATCCCTTCGCTGTCACATAAACACCATTCAGTTAGAAAAAGAAAAGATTTATCGGGTTTTTGGAACGCTACCACGCTGCTCTGTTGCTGCAATGTTTGGGAAACTGCTGAGCTACAGACAGCTCAGATGTTTATGCTTCCTTCTGTTGCATCACTTAAAGGAGAAAAGCAGCAAAATATGGCCAATTCTTCAGAAATCAAAAACACAGCTGGTACCACGGTTTGGCTCAGAGAGAGTTTTCAGAGTACCCTTTGAAAAGATACTATGGAGGCTGGTATAGTTAATGAAATATTACTCTCAACACACGTCAGACACCAACTAACAATCATAATAAAGGCGACGTCTCTCCCTGGTTTTTTTACCAAAGTTGGTGGGGTCATTTCCGAAGCGGCTGAACAAAACCAAGAAACACTAGTTTTAAAAAGTTAGATATGAAGGGTGTTTTAAGTGACGCAGTCAAGTTTTCATGACCCGGGGTTCCCAAACTTTTCAGCCTGCGACCCCCAAAAGATAGGTGCCAAAGACTTGCAACACCCACTGTCCCTCAAAGGGATTTAATGTGGCTTCATTTAGCTGGTCTGCAAAAATTTAGCCTACCTATATGAGCATGTGTCTGTGTTTCCTGCTCCTTTATGAATTAACCTGCTGCTACTGATGCTTTTGATAATTAACTGTTCACTAACTCTAAACTTAGGAGTCATCTGGCAAAAAGAAAGGGAGGAAACTCGTTACATTTTCTATTTTCAAGGTTTGAATTAAAGTTTAGCTACGATTTTTGTCGGTATTTTTTAGTATAATGGCTAAAATGTACTAGTTTTAGATACATTTTGTCAATCAAGTTTTTTTTATTGCATTATTTTCAGTATTTCTTTGTTCACCACAAGTTAACAACTTATATAGAAGTAATACAAAACCAACAAAGAGAAGAAAAAATAAATAAATACAAAAAATTTTAACATAATAATGATAATAAAGAAATAATAAATATGGTAAATAAACAAAAATAAATAATAATAATAAATATTTTTAGATAACTTTAAAAAAAAAACATTCTGGAAGACATCTCACGACGCCCCATTTAAGTCTAGCAACCCCCCAAGGGGCCCGACCCGCACTTTGGGAACCCCCAGTCTAGACTGTCTGCACAGTAATCTAACATCAAGCATCTTTATGTTGTAGTCTACTGTGCTATGTGAAAGTGAACTGTGATGTTTCAGATGTAAGATCCTGATGTTGACGGAAAGTCTTGAACATTTCTTATCAGATGTACTGGAGTATCAGATGAGAAAACCAACCGAGTGTTTTTGCATGAAGAATAAAGCTGGTTGAATAGTTTTTCTTTTAATACAGGGGTGTGGAGCTAGCCTTTTTAACTCCAACACATTAAAAAATGACCACTAAAGCTGACCTTTTCACGTTGTAATCAAGCGGCAACCTCCGGTCTCAAAATATGAAGCCCATCTGGCAGTGTTATAAACTGCAGTTCATCGAGTGTCCACTAGAGGGTGGCTGCAGAATCCACGGAAGCCACATACACACCCATTCAAAGAAGACGATCTCTACCGCAGAAATAAACATGTTTACAGCCTGGTTCAGAAATGGCTTCGACGGTTCAGAAGATATTAAGATTACAAGTTTTTGCCCAAATAAGGACATGACTGACTTGAATGACAGGCGGGAACACATAGCTGTTGGCTGAGAGGCTCAAACCCCGCCTCTTTACGTCACACTAAGTTATGTGGAGTTCAGCATTACCAATATGGCTCCCGCCAACGATTGGCTTCAAAACATCGCTCAGGAACAGATGAGTGACGTCACGGATACTACGTCCATTATTCATACAGTCTATGGTTGTAGTGTGGTAGCTACACTAGGCTAAAACCCAAGATTCAATCCCACTTGAACCAGCTCTTAAGTGATTTATTCTGGATATTTATACGATCCATGTTAATGTAAAATACTGACTAGGTCCTGTTTGGGAAATCTTGATCACAAGCTTGGGGGCATGATCATGAAGCTGCAAATCCAGAGGAACAACTGAAAGAAGGGCGAGATCTAATTGAAATACCATTCAGAGTGCTTAATGCATGACTCAACATATCAATGCAAAACATGTGATTCTAAAAATAATGGAACGTTTAAGGGTTTCTTGGGTGCTTTAAAACATGGGCATGGAAATGATTCCAATCTTAAACACAGTAAGTAAAAACAGAGACTCAACTCATCTCCACAACCTAGAGTAAAGGAGTAAACGCTTTGTGAAGTGAAGGTACACTGGAGAAGAGAAGGGGATTTTCTCTCCAGAAAGGGAAACCCACCACAGTATTTGCTCTGACCTCACACTTAAACAGTTGGTTTGAGTTAACAGCACGCCATAATCTGCCCGTCTGGGGGTCCCAAAAGAGCATGTGAGGAAGCACAGCTCAACCATCCCCTCCCCCCGTCCTTCAGCCCTCATAAAACGGGCTCGTACATTTCCCACATGACGCACCAGCACCTGGTGAGCGGAGCGGAGGGAGACACTTCCGCCAACGTTGGGCAGAAAGAAAACTTGTAAAAAAATTAAAACAGAGCCACAAACACACCAGACTGTCTGGTGTTGACAACGCCTTGGCGACACACTGCAGTCTCTCCACTTCCCTTCTCCAGTCTCAATCGTTTCCTTGACTGTTTCATTTAAGCTGCGGCCTGAATGTGTTTTTTATTACAGCAGTTTGAAATGACCCAGCCGTTCACCAGCCCGTAGTGCCCTGGACGCCTGTGAGAGCTTCGGGCAGTGAGTCAGAGGATCCCTCTGCCAAGGAGCTGGCGACGGGGAACGAGGAGTTATGAGTCCCTGACCTTCAAATTCACTCCAAAACTAACCCCGCCAGTCAGTCGTACAGTAGCTTGGCTGCCAGCGGGGGATGATGATGGTTTTTCCTCTGTTATGAAAAGCTGCCTTGAGTTTCCTATGCACGGGTGGTCACTTCACCTGTACGTCCAGACTAGAGTGAGTCACATGCTGAAACTTAAAGCCTTTACTCGACTATGAAAGATCTGTTTATCTGCTTTTAGGGTTTTTAAAGAAAATCGGAAAACTTTACATGATATGATTAAATCCAGAGAACTGATCTGGGGAGAGTTTTGTTTGGGTTTTTGAGCCAGCCATGTAAGATAAAACTGGTGAGAGTGAAAGCTATGTGAAGAATTGTTATCCTTGTACATCCTGGAACTCTGATCGCGTCTCGTGATTAAAAACTAGAATCAAGTTACCCTGCCGAGTGGCTCAGAAATCAGCTCATGATCCCCCTTAAGACACTCCATGTTGTTCTTTACACTGTAACTATAGGTTTTAACATACAACACCTTAACATGGCCATTGTGTTAAACCCTGAAGTCACAAATACAAGTCTACCAGCATGGAAAGATTCACCCTGATGTTTCACCAACAGCAGCAGCCCCCACCTGGGGGATAGTGGACATTTAAAGCTCCTGTGAGACATTTTTATCTGGTTATGAAACAGATTGTTATTAACAGTGACGCCTATTTATGACCAACGAAAACAAACAAGACCATAAACGGCGACATCGTCAGTTTTAGATTGTCATTTCTATTAGCTGTAACCACAGCTGTAGCTTTTTTCTAACAGTGCTGCTCGCACTGTTTCTGTTTCATATGTGAGAAGCAAGAAAACGTCTAAAACGAAGAATGAAAAGTGGAAAATTGAAAACAAACTTCCTGATAAAAATCATTACAGGCCAGTCTAAATCGACTGCTCTGTGGTCGTCTCCTCGGGGGAACACTGTGAGCATGTGGCGTCTTCATGTTGCTTCTCTCAACAATAGACCAGTGAGGAGTTGGTTTACAGTTTGGCGAGGGCCCCGGCAGAGTCAGGCGACTGGTCTTCACTTACCACAGTGATATGTTGTCAAGCCTGACCCACAAGCCCAGTGTTATTACGGGCACTAATCCACTCCTCGCATTCTGCTTCAGGTCCAGGCCACTCTCTACTACTCAGTCTACTACCAAGTCTAAGAAGCACAATGGTGAAAGCAGACTCTGAGCAGAAAAAAAAGAAGGGACCTATCGAAAACATCTCCTGTAGACACAACAAGTTAGAGAAAATATGATAGCCAGCAGAGCTGGAACAAGATACGACTCTTTGAGGCCAAAAGAAGCACAGAGGCCTCCATACCTCCGCCCTCACACATAAACACACTCAACAAATTACGACACACAAAAGGGATATCTGTGTTGATCATCATGCGGTACCAAGCTTCTGTAAGGCTCTTTAGATGCAGCTCTCTGAGGGAACATGTATGGAAGCAAATATTCAGACTGTGGGTTGATGTCTGTCAACAGTAAATGAAAGGGAGAGTACAGGGGTGTCAGTAACAGTAAAAGTTTTCCTTCACTGCTCCTGTGGCTCGATTACAACCAGACCACAAACAGATGTTATTTAAATGTGGCCCTCAGACAAACCCACCATTGAGAGGGGCTCCTGTGACTCTGTGGGAGTGTGATCCACTGGTCACCTTACCTACTCTGTGAAATCCTCTCTGTTCCTCTCAGGTAGACACGTCTGTCTGCTTCATGGCTAAAATGTGACATTAAAAAGTAGCAGACTGGTGGTTTTGTATGTTTTAGCACATTTATCTAGAATACCCCACATTACTGTCATCCTTTTTCCAAAACATATCAGTGGTTAAAGTCTTTGAGTGTGTTTTTCCTTCCTTTAAGTCAGCCGCTGGTTTCCATCCATGCCCATATGGTATTAAAATCAGCTCGCAGAGTCTTCAAACTTGCGCGACATATTCCATGAACATGGCGTCTTATTTTATTTTGTCAAAACTTTGGTATTACTGCAGGATGATGCACTGCAGACGTTTAAATCAGGTTGTTAGGATACATGGTAAGGATGTATTTCTTCATAAAAGTGCTTTAACTTCAACTCATTGTGAGCAAAGACCTCTACTTTCAAAAGTGAAGACTTTATGGAGACTGTAGCGACTCTTAAAAGACTCACTTGCACGATTAAATACATCAGATTTTACAGGAAGAGAGGCAGATCTGACTGTTTGAGTTTTATGATTCATTATGTCCAAATCCTGAAGAAGACTTTGATATTTGGTAAAGTATAAAGTTCCAACAAGGAAGGCAGAAGGCATTCCTCAGAGACGACGTTTGTGCCTGTTCAAGTCTTATCTTGCTGTTGTTGCCAAGTGCTCTCTTAAAGTGAGGGCATCATGTTTCTGTAAGAAAACTACAAAACTATGTTCTAGTCCTGTAGTCAAAATGTAAACTGTAAGGGCCCCTTGCCTGTGGACCAGACTCCCCTCCCTAATCAGGGCTGCCCCCTCTGTTGACTCTTTCAAGACTCGCCTCCAAACTCATTCTTATATTTTAGCATTTGAGGCCTCTAGTCCTGAATAGGTTTCTATTTCCAATGCTGTTTCCTTGTTGTTTTGCTTTTTCTTTATAATTGTTTGCTTTGGCTTCACATTGTGTTTTTTATGCATTGTACAGCACTTTGGTCTGCTTCTGCTGTTTTTAAATGTGCTTTATAAATAAACTTGACTTGACTTTTGACTTCTACATCTTAACTTTCACTAAATAATATAATCCAGTACTTCTCATTTGTCTAAAGTAGGGCTGTCCGCACTGACACGTTAATGGGAATGTGACTTAAGTCAGAAGAGAACATTTTATCCTTTTTTAAATCTTTGTTATCTTGCTCTTATTGGAACCAACTTCTTCCTACTTCCCTGTTTTTGCCATGATGGTAAACAATGACACCGCTGACATTTAAAGGGCACATTCACATCAAAAACTTCCTCAAAGTTTCAGTTGACTAGTCATAAGAACTTTGTACGTCTAGTTTGAGCTACCGCCTATGAGCTAAGCATACAGGTGTGGCTAATCAGACTGATGTCAGCAGGTGACCACCAGCCAATCACCACAGACCTGTGGATGAAATCAAATCAAAACACTGGTAACAGGCTTTACATTTTTAATATGGACTTTAAAATGGTTTCAGACTGTTCACTTAAATAATAAGAGTAAAAAGTGAAGAGTGTGTTGCATTCATTCGACTCTCTAATCAAAACACAGATGAGAACTGCTTTACATTCCTAATATGGACCTGGAAACTTCAAATGCAAAAGAAATGTAGTATAAAATGTGCACAATTTTAAAAATGAATCATTTGACAGCCCTACTCTAAAGACACTTTATTATATCAGATAATTATTTTATATAACTTTTCAAAGGTAGGTCATTTTGATTTCATAAACTACCACTGTGTTTCTGCAGGGGTAATCCTAACTTCACCAAAAAACACTTATTTTTCCAAGGACTTCCAGATTGTGCACAAAAATAACTGAGTGTTTATCTTTGTGCTTTTGCTAATGCCTATTCCAACATGCTAACATGTTAGCCCCAAAGAAAACTTTGGTGCTTCTCGTCACATGTCGTATAAACACTGGGATTATTCTCCAAAAGCTGGTCTTTTAAAGTTTCTCATGAAGTAATCTGGCTCATGGAAAGAAAGTGCTTTGGGTCTCAGTCGCCTACAGGACTGAGTAATGAAGCAGAGGCATTAGAGGGGAAGTTGAGTGCAGATGGTAGGGGGCCTCCTGGATTAGAGAGGCCCTTAACATGTTGTGTATGTGAGAGGGTCTTTCTTCCACACAGGATCACCACGGAAAAATGAATTACTCAAGCGTAATATGAACCTGGATTAGAGGAAAACTGCAACGTAATCCCTATACATTTCATTCCCTATACAGTATACCGTGGCCCAGTCATTATCTCTTTCTCATTCTCTTAAAAAAAATACTTCATGCAGAAAAATAATGAGCAAGTGGAAAACTGCAATCTTAGCCTCAGATCAGTCCACATCTTAAAGAAGGCAGTGATCAAACTTTGTGCAAAGTAAACGCAGTTGAAGTGACAAAAGAGACGCAAGGGTTAATCTGTCTGCTTCATTTAATCCAAGCTGTTTAACAAATACTGAATTAACTCCACTTCTTGGACTGAAGTGTCCAAATAAGAGTTTATTATCAAATATTTATGAGACAAGTGGAAAGTTCCTCAAGAGCAGAGGCTGGATTTTAATTATTTTTAACTATAGAAGAGAATCTAAACTTCATCCATAAAATCATCTGAATGTGAAGGAGACACCTTCAGGACCAGGACTTACTTCACTCCACTGTCTCAGTTTCTGTGACTGAATGTGTTGCTGTTCTTCCACCTGGTGAGCAACTCTCATAAAGCTGTAAGAACTCCACTTTTTCTCCTTGTGCACAGTTCTTTAGATTGAAATTAGATACTGTGAAGTGCTTGCACATCTGTTCGTTTTACACTGCCTCCACTGAATTAAAATCATGTGCTATAATTAATGTAGGCTGTTTTAGAGAAGAGCCAACAGAATAAACAGTTCTGAATGCTGATAACAAACTACAACAAGTCCAACTAAAATAAGGTTTTCTCATATTAAATGTGTTACTGCTTCAAGTTCAATTTTTAATGCACACTCGCAGTCCTGTGCACTTTTGAAGACTGTCTAATAAAAAGGTATAAATATGGTTCAAAAGGACCGGGGTCTCACCTGCACGATCTGCCGGGGCTGCACGGACAGAGTGGGGAAGTTTCCACGGCCGTGGATCGGGACGCTCTCGCCCAGGATGGAGTCCAAACGCTGCACCTGATCCCAAGACAGCACGCTGACCCGCCGACTCTGCTCCGACGCATCACCGGAGGACATGACGACCGGACCTAACGGGATGTCCAGTGCGGGTTATAAGAAGAGGAGCAGCAGCGGCAATCCTCCGGGAGATGACACGGGTGATGTTATCAGGACGAGAGAGGAGTTTAAAAAAAAACCCACAAACTGCGTCAAAGAAATGTTTCAAAGAGCTCCAAAAAGCGTCAAAGTGATGTTAAAGTTCTGTCTCCAGAACCTTCAGCCTCCTGCGTCTCCGTCTGCTCGGACTCTGGATTCAGATTATCTCCGCCTCCGAACTCTCACCGGCTTTTTACCGAGCTGGGATTAACTGCAGCCTCCTCATTGGCTGGAGAGAGATTTATGAACGCTGTGACATACAGAAGACTACTATCAGCCTACAGACACACACACACACGATTTCACTAACGCACACACCTCCTTCACATGCGTCAGAAGACAGGTTCAAGGACTGTAGGAAATAAGGGAACTACTAGTGCAGTTAATGTGGCGCAGTGATCTTAAAAGTGTGTCCCTGCATACCAGACCTGTTCTTACTGTGGAGTACTTTATATTTTACTTAATGAATAATAATAATAATAATAATAATAATAATAATAATAATAATAATAATAATAATAATAAATGTATTTATATCACCTTTAAAAACAAATGTTTACAAAGTGCTTTGACAAACAAAGCGTAGTTCAAATAGCAAAGTAAACCTTTGGACAGACAGAGGAGAACATTTAAACAATGCAAAAAAAAAAACATGTCAATTAAACAGTATGAAGTGGTGGGACAATAGACCAGTAAATTAATGTTCAGAGGTTTTTCAAGGGTAAATAGATTAAATAAATAAATATATTCATACAAATTAATTAATTAATACAAATGGAGAAGTAAAAAAAAGCATGAACGACTATCGCCCGGTGGCCCTCACCCCGATAGAGATGAAATGCTTTGAACAGCTGGTTATGGCCCACATTAAGGATATTGTCGACATCAACATGGACCCCCATCAGTATGCTTATAGGAAGAACCGGTCTGTGTCTGACGTAGCATCAGCTGTTGTCCACTCTGCTCTGACACACCTGGAGAGCAGGGATTCCTATGTCAGTCTGCTCTTCCTGGACTTTACTTCTGCTTTCAATACCATCATTCTGCAGACTTTAGTCAACAAACTGCTGCTGCTGGAACTGCAACCATCCCTCTGCAACTGGGTCCTGGACTTTTTGTGAAACAGGCCACAGTCAGTCAAGATCCATGGCATCTCATCTTCCACCATCATACTCAACACGGGCTCCCCACAAGGATGTGTCCTGAGCCCCCTGCTGTACACGATCCTCACATATGATTGCTCTGCAAGGTACCCGAACAATCACATAGTGAAGTTTGCAGATGACACGGCTGTGGTTGGACTGATCTCCAAAAACAACGAGTCTTTGGACAGGCAGGAGGTGAAAGATCTTGAGGACTGGTGCAAATTTAACAATCTCTGCATCAATGTGGGGAAGACTAAGGAGATGGTGGTGGATTTTAGGAAGAGAGGCCACACCCCTCATCACCTCCGCTACATCGGAGGTGCAGCTGTGGAGATGGTGTCCACCTTCAAATACCTGGGCCTGCACATCTCCAATGACCTCACCTGGTCCACCAACACGACCAGCACCATAAAGAAGGCCCACCAACGCCTGTACTCTGCTGTCCTGACATCTTTTTACCAGTGTGTGGTGGAGAGCATCCATCACTGTCTGGTATGGGAACTGCTCTGTGGCTGACAGGAAGGCACTGCAGCGAGTGATCAAATCTGCTCAAAAAACTACAAATAGCAGCCTCCCTTCCCTGGAGGACATATATGTCAGCAGGTGCAGAGACAGGGCGTCACATCATGGAGGACCCTACCCATCCAGCACACGGACTGTTCACCCCCCTCCCCTCAGGCAGAAGGCTGCACAGCCTAAAAGCCAGAACAACAAGGCTAAGGTGTTGCTTAGCCTTGTTGTTCTGGCTTTTAGGCTGCGCAGCCTTCTGCCTGAGGTGAGGGGGTGTTCGTATTGAGGTGTTCAAAATGTTAAACACGCTGAATATCAATGTGTGGAGGAGGCTCATAATCTCTGCGGACATACAGTCATAAAAGTGAAGGCTCAGACTTCAAAAAGAGGATTTACTGCAACAAGAGAACTGAACACAAACATGTTTTAGACTCACAGTGTCCAGTTTTCTGTCTACTCGTAAAGACACATATAGGATACATTCTACAGGCATTTGTTATCAGTAAGGGTGAAAACACCAAGTTACCACTTCTTAAAATGATCATCTTAAAGAGTATGTGTTTTGTTTCCAATTTCAACCTTGAGAGGAGTGTGTTTTCAGATTATTCATGCTCATGCATTGATACAGGAATAATACTCAAAATATACTACTGTTACAGCCTTAAAGGAGCAGGTAACATCATACAGGGTTTATAATTTCACCTACCTCAGCTTGGCAAAACAGAGCAGGCCGTCCCTCTTTAAAGTCATCATTTGCTGAACTTCCATCCACATGCCTTCAATAAAAGAACATTTCACTTTTGTTAATGTGACTTTTATAAAAAAAAGAAAACATAGTAGTGAAAATTGCATGTAGTGAACAATAAGGGTCTGCTGGGTGTAGTAAATAGTGATATTCTAATCACTTGGCAATCAATAACTTTTTATTTAAATTCACAAACATTATCACCGCTCGATTTTTCAATTCATTTGCTTTTTGCATATCTATCATGTCAAGACATAAAAAAAAGTCTATTATGGTCATGATCTAAACCCAACAGTAAGCGCACAAATTTTAGATGAAGGCCAGATTTTGGCGATATGCGGGTACGTATGTAGAGGAACCTCTCATACAATTTTGCTCTGATCAACTCCCATCCATGAACAATTTGAAGTAGACACATTGACGATCAAAAGTTATCATAAAGAATTTGTCTAAATCAATGGGTGTGGGCGTGGCAGAGGGTCACAGTTGGAGGTTTTGCCAAAAACCTAGAACTTTTATAACACTCTAGTGTTGGATCAGGACCAGGGCGCTCATGCATGATAAGTGCCCCAGCCTAAACGTCTCTATATGCAAATATTCACCTATATGTTATAGCGCCCCCTACTGGCCACAGGAAGTCACGCCTTACTTTGTGTTGTATAGTTCCTCCTCTTTTGCATGTATTTATTTCAAATGTGCTCAGAAACGGCCTCCACACCTTCATGAAGCATCACAGGTCAGACTGTGACCTGTCGTTGAAGGGTGTCTCTGGGGACGCCTCAAAATTTGATGTCTCGCCATGAAACAGGAAATACTTATAGCTCCTTCATACTGTGATCAATCTCTTTCAAAATGTATATACATGATCAGGGTCCATCCCTCAACACATCTATGGGTTCATTTCTCTCCAACAGCCATAGCGCCACTCACAGGAAATACATGGTACTGACATTTACAAACAATACCCGATCTCTTCCAAATTTGACATGTTTCATCATGGACCCAGCCTAAACTCATCTCTATATTCACCTGTTTGTCATGTGAATAGCGCCACCTATTGGACACAATGAGTATTTACTCTCAGAACATTTTTTTAACATGCTTGTGTTCACAACTCTTTCTATAATGATCTGTGATGAACAATCCTTCAGAACATAATTAAAGTCATAGCACCGCCTACTGGTGACAGGCAGTACTGCAATGTAAACCATGCTGATGACTGCATGAGTGTGCTCACAGTTTCAGCCTAGGCCTCATAAAGTGCAGCACAGCAACACCTACTGAACATCAGGCGGTGGCACACATCAGACGGTGGCACACATCAGACGGTGGCCCACATCAAGCGGTGCTTGTGCGAGGGCCCACTCATATGCGCTTGCCGTTTTCATTATTATTATTATTATTATTATTATTATTATTATTATTATTACTATGAGTATTATTGTCATTAGCATTATTGTATATATATATATACATACAGTATATACATAGTTGGCCTAGTAACAATGCAGAACTGGGTGTATTGTTTTTATTAATCGGGCCTCAATCTATGAGCAGGGTAAATCTGGGAAAGAGGTATGTTTTGTGTTTTTACCACCTTTCGTTAACAAGTTATTGACCCGAGAAGGTCGAATCTGTGAATATCTTTCTAATTTTACCCAACTTCACCAGGTAATCATACAGATATCCACACATTTTTATCATTTTGGATTAACAAAGATTGGATTTTTCGTGTTTATCAGGGAATATAAAAATACATAATAGGAAAACAACAAAAAATCCAATTTTATTGCTATATTTTAATGGAAAACAGCTTTTGTTTGCTTGTTTCAAAATCTGCTTTGGTTTCTCAATTTGCGTTTCAGAATTGAAAATAGAATGAACAGAAGGTACACGGACCAATTTCTTTTTCAGTTTAATTGTGTAACATAATTAGCATTGTTGAAGATGAAAATTAAAATAGGATTATTGAATATTAATTTTATTTAGGAGTCAAATAATGTGCACATATTTAGAAAATTAAAAAGCATTTCTGTTAATGCAGTTTCATTTTCAAATTTGCTTTTTCATTTTAATTTTGGTCCATATTTGCTTCCATACAACAGACCTGTTTTACATAAGTGTTCAGAACAGCTCAGATTCATGCGATGACAGTGATTCGTGTGTGATATAATCACCTCTTCATCACGCGTCGTCACAGCTTAATCAACAGAAAAGGTATTTGTGTTTCTTATGTAAGCGCCGCAGGGAGAGGCTTCAGTGCAGAACAAAAACATGCATAACAGGGGAACAATTTGCATGTTATGTGTGTTCTGAACACACATATGTCAAAAAGCTATGACAATTGTTTTGATTTGCTCAGGTGACACACACACACACAAACACACACATACACACACACACACACATACACACACATACACACATAAACACACACACACATACACTTTTCATAAAGAGTTGAAATTCCCGGCCTGTTATTGGCAGACAAATTCTAAGAGTGCACGTTACTGAGAAACCTGTTACATATTTTTTGGATTCCTAAGCTTGCTTTGAATTAAAGAGCAAAATGCCTCTGCACTTCAGTCTGATGACATTCATGGAGTCACCCTCTTCTGAAATTTTCTCTCTAATACAGATTGTTTCTTTCACTAGGAATCTCACAAACAATGATAACAATAAGTCATTAAAGAGTCCCCTCATAGGCAGTCCAGGCTCATACAGTGAATAAGTGAAACATGGCTCCTTCTTATAAACCCATGTTTGTTGTTGCACATGAAACCAGATAAGAAGCCTGTGACTGAGAGAACAGGCTTTTCAGCGTCACGTGTGTCTCCTCTATTGTATATCTCAGGCTTAACATCAGTAACAATAGCATCTGCGTGCCTAAAGACGCTCACTCATCACTATTGTTTAAGTCCATACTTCTGCTCTTCCTCTGGCTTCAATGACTTTTCCTCCAGGATGGAAAAATGTGTCTGAAGCACACACACTAACACAGACACACACCCGCCTCATAACTGCACAGTAAGAGTGGTGTTGACAGGTTAAACAGAAGCACTGTGAGCCAGCCTTTAGTTAAATGTGATGGATGCAAATGACCACAGAGCTAATTATCTCATCACATCGATCCCAGCTGTTAACATTAATGCAGTTTGATTCCTCTCACGACATGAGGTGCCTGTCATTATTCAGCCTTATTAATAAGAACAATCATCGCAAGGAGTCAAAAACTAAATGAGCTGTTCATTAATGGGCTTGTCATTCATTTAGTCATCCAGAGGCTGCATAGCGATCATTTCTGGTGTTTGCTACGACACAATGTAGTGTTGAAGAGACACTGACCTCTCACCTCTGCTGCCTCAGTGTTACGTCCCAGTCATTCCTCTGACACTCCTCGTGACGGACTCTCCTATTCAACTGGCCCTCTGTTATTTACAGCCTCTATTACATAACAGCCTGTGTGTTTGTGCAAGCATGGAAACTACCCTCACTGATATCATCACACGAGGAAATAAGAGAGATGTATTTCATTCTTGCACTGTAAAAATTAAAACTTAAAATTGTTGGCCTGAAAATGATTTTTTGGTTAAGTAAACAAAAAAATGTTCCATTTTGTTTCAAACTACATTAAATTAGTTATCTCAGCTACATGTATGAAGTTTGTTGTGTAAAGTTGGTCTCATGTCATAAGTTAGGTTGGCAAAGTGATTAGAGTCTGCTTCAGGCAAAGAACGGGTCTCCAACTCAAATCTACAGGGGTCTTCATCCACACTTTCAATTCCCCACATGTGGCTCCATCTCTCCTGTCCTGTGTGGATTTGATCGCCCTAAAGGTGAGTGTTGTGTTTGAGTATTGTATTGAAACTCTAGCTTTACAGTTGGTCAGTTGATGGTGAGTTGATTACCGGTTACTGTCACTTTAATTTGTTTAGTTAGTTGAATAAGGCGTGGTCATTACCAATAGTTAGCCTCCTTGAACATTAGCTAGCTACCTTGCAGGTGTGAAACAGTGCAGTAATGGGCATTAACATTTAGGAACAATTTCTTTCTTTTTAAAATGTTTTAAATCTTATTTTATTGTACATGCAACAGTGCAAATACATAAAAGTGCTTGATATTAAACAGAACATAAAAGAAAAGAAAGTGTAGTCATTGAAACCATAATCAAATATAGTTATCCGGTATAGACTACCTTATACAAAAAAAAATAGTTTAGAGAAAGGGAAAAAAAGAAGAAAAAAAGGGTTGGACTATGAATGACGATCACAAAACAAACAAGACAAAACAAAACAAAAGAATAGACTGTAATGGAAGGGAGTAAAAGTATTACTCAGTTATATTGTCAAGAAAGAGAAAAGAGATACATTGGAAAGAGAAGATAAAGACTAAAAGAGAGAAAAGGGATGTTTTAGAGAGGGAGAAGAGAGATTTGTGAAGGGGTGTTCTGAATGTGTGTATAGTATGCAGTTATGTGAGTGATGGTGTTTATGAGCATGTTGTAGTTTGATAGATAGTACACAGTATTTATATGCAGACTTAAGGCACATTTTCTGAACAAACAATAATAAGTTGGCACAACTTTCACTTCTTAGTATGTAGAACTGAAAACTTTAAGTCACACTACATATGAATGATAAGTTATCTCAACAAAAACTCATCAGTTTGCTCAAATGTAAGATTTCTAGTTAGCCTCAAAACTCAAAAACCTAATGCAGACAGTTGCCTTGAAATGTTGAGTTTTCACAGCTTTTTCATTTTAACAGTGGACAGTGTGCTGTGTGGAGGATGGGCTAAATCAGCCTCATGTCAAAACACTGGAGAAAGTGACTGTGAGGAGGTCTAGTGTTTGTACTCTTTCTTTAAATTTTCAAGTTTCCCCAGCTCAAGATTATTATTTTTTATATGTTTAATAAATACATACTAGATGAGACTGATTACATGTCATGGTTTGGTTAGTTTAGTTTTTTCCTTGTGTTTCATGCCTTGGTTTCATCCATGCATCTATTATCCGGACCACTTATCCCGTTTCAGGGTCACAGAGAGAACCCACGCATGCACGGAGAGAACATGTAAACTCCAGCCAGAAAGGAACCTGCCCGACCTGGGACTCGAACAAGGAACCTTCTCACTGTGAGGCAACAGCAACACCCACCGGTCCGCCCTTGGCTCCTCCCCGTGTTTATTCTGTATTCGTTATCCTTTGTCTCCCTTGAGTGTTTAGAGATCCATGTCTCTTGTTGTGTTTTCTGAATCCTTGTGTCTCGAGTTTTATTTTGTAGTTCTGAATCCTTGTGTTACTGTTTTATTTTGTAGTTCTGAATCCTTGTGTCTCAAGTTTTATTTTGTAGTTCTGAATCCTTGTGTTACTGTTTTATTTTGTAGTTCTGATCCTTGTGTTACTGTTTTATTTTGTAGTTCTGAATCCTTGTGGCTCGAGTTTTATTTTGTAGTTCTGAATCCTTGTGTTACTGTTTTATTTTGTAGTTCTGAATCCTTGTGGTACTGTTTTATTTTGTAGTTCTGAATCCTTGTGTTACTGTTTTATTTTGTAGTTCTGAATCCTTGTGTTACTGTTTTATTTTGTAGTTCTGAATCCTTGTGGTACTGTTTTATTTTGTAGTTCTGAATCCTTGTGTTACTGTTTTATTTTGTAGTTCTGAATCCTTGTGGTACTGTTTTATTTTGTAGTTCTGAATCCTTGTGTTTCCTGTTTTATTTTGTAATTCTGAATCCTTGTGTTGCTGTTTTATTTTGTAGTTCTGAATCCTTGTGTCTCGAGTTTTATTTTGTAGTTCTGAATCCTTGTGTTACTGTTTTATTTTGTAGTTCTGAATCCTTGTGTGTCCTGTTTTATTTTGTAGTTCTGAATCCTTGTGTTGCTGTTTTATTTTGTAGTTCTGAATCCTTGTGTTTCCTGTTTTATTTTGTAGTTCTGAATCCTTGTGTTGCTGTTTTATTTTGTAGTTCTGAATCCTTGTGTTACTGTTTTATTTTGTAGTTCTGAATCTTTGTGTTGCTGTTTTATTTTGTAGTTCTGAATCCTTGTGTAACTGTTTTATTTTGTAGTTCTGAATCCTTGTGTTACTGTTTTATTTTGTAGTTCTGATCCTTTGTTTTACTGTTTTATTTTGTAGTTCTGAATCCTTGTGTTACTGTTTTATTTTGTAGTTCTGATCCTTGTGTTGCTGTTTTATTTTGTACTTCTGAATCCTTGTGTTGCTGTTTTATTTTGTAGTTCTGAATCCTTGTGTTTCCTGTTTTATTTTGTAGTTCTGAATCCTTGTGTTACTGTTTAATTTTGTAGTTCTGAATCCTTGTGTTACTGTTTTATTTTGTACTTCTGAATCCTTGTGTTACTGTTTTATTTTGTAGTTCTGAATCCTTGTGTTACTGTTTAATTTTGTAGTTCTGAATCCTTGTGTTACTGTTTTATTTTGTAGTTCTGATCCTTGTGTTACTGTTTTATTTTGTAGTTCTGATCCTTGTGTTACTGTTTTATTTTGTAGTTCTGAATCCTTGTGTTACTGTTTTCTCGTGTGCAGACTTACGTGGTGACGTTGATGATGTCATACGCAGCGTCGCTCTGTACACTCAAAAGTTGTTCTTTGGACATGGATATTAACTCAATAAAATGGATCCACATATATTTAAAACAGCATTAATCATTCAGATAACTCAATAATTCATTGTTGGTTCAACTAAAGAGCTGGTTTTGAGTGCTGTACCCTTAATGGCATATGAGTTAGAACTACTGTTCAGGTTTACAGTGTATTTTAGGTTCCAATGACTAAGAGGTGAAAGAGTTGTGTTATTGTTGAAGTCTGCAGCCCCACAGAGCTTTGACGCCCCTGTAGCATCTTAAAAAAATGTAATGTAAACATCAGTGAGGCGTAAGTCGTACATTAAGGGCAAGACATGATGTTAAACAGTGAGGGTGGTTAAAATGCAGATTTGGTTGAGTTTCCAGAATCTGTGCATCAAGAGGAAGTTTGCCTGCAGTTCAGCCACCATCACTGTTTCAGATTCACACTCTCACTTATTGTTTCCGCCTCTCTGAATGATGAATGATCCAACACCCGTCACTGCCTTGCCTCCCATTCAGTTTCATAACACCAGAACACAACAAAAATCAAACAAAGGAGCACAGACATTACAACACGGAGGAATCTATGTAAAGTACAAAGGTGTGATGACAGAGGAGCTTTGTTACAGCTATGTTGTGTAATGAACGTGTACAGAAAGGCTCAGGACTGAACCTTCAAGCCCTTTAATGGCTTCAGACGTGCAGAAGGAGAGTCTGTGAGGGCTTGAGGTGGTATAAAGATGAGGAATGGGACAACCTTTCATTGCATGGAAACAAGATGCACCATGAAAAAGGTAAACTAACAAAGAAAAGAGGTATCCAACATCAATATATGTGCACACAAGAGAGTTGATTCAATTACATGTGGTGACTTACAAATTGAGTTATTTCATGATTGCTTTGAAGGTTTTTTTTCATGAAGGTTTTTTGAAACCAATTCCCCAGGAGGAGCTGGAAAGTGTCGCCGGGGAGAGGGATGTCTGGGTCAATTTGCTTGGACTGCTACCCCCGCGACCCGACCCTGGATAAGCGGAAGAAAATGGATGGATGGATGGATTATTGCTTTGTTTCATTTTTTTCCCAAAATATTTGTAAAACTTTCACTATCTGAACATTTGTCTACATTTAGTTTGAAGCTGCACGTCTTCATGTCAAAATGCTCTTAATTAATCAATCTTTATTTATATAGCGCCAAATCCCAACAAATGTTCTCCTCAGACTCTTTCCAAACAGAGCAGGTCTTGACCGTCCTCTATGTTCTATTATTAACAAATACCCAACATCAAGACAGGATAAGATCCAGTCCCATCCATAGACTGTATATATATAATGGACGTAGTATCTGTGACGTCACCCATCTGTTTCTGAAGCGCTGTTTTGAGGCCAATCGGCGGCAGCCATATTGCTGCTGTCGAGCGATTGTGCCATAAAGAGGCGGGCTTTGAGCCTCCTAGCCAACAGCTACAGTGTTCCCACCTGTCAATCAAGTCAGCTGTGCCTCTCATTGGAAGCTTCCGTAATCTTAATATCTTTGAAATTACAGCGTTATGAAAAAATTCAATTGGTGTGTATGTGGTTTCCGGCACTTCAAGAGCCAGCCTCAAGCGCATCCTCAATGAACTGCAGTTTTTAGCACTTCCCCATTGGACTCAGATTTTTAGACGGAGGTTGCCGCTTGGTCCCATCTTACAGACAGGACTCAGTCTGACCTCATCTTAATCCACCATGAGCAGAGCACTTTGCAGCATTTAGCAAGTTACAGTGGCAAGGACAAACTTCCTTTAACAGGCAGAAACCTCCAGCAGGACCAGACTCATGTTAGACACACATCTGCTGAGACCGTGATGGAGAGAGGGATAGAGGGAGATGAAGAGAGAGAGAGATGATAGTGGGGAGATGGATAGTAGTAGTTGTAGCAGCAGGCCGTCTACGGTAGCGACTCAAGTCCTACACTTAAGTTATCTGACTCAATAAGTGTGTGATTTTGCGTTGTAAAGTCTGCATCAGAACAGTCATGTTTTAAACGATGTGACAGTGGGACAGCCCGAACTCCTATCTTCAACAGGGAGCAGGTTTGTCTCGTTCCATCAGCAACTCAATACTTCTGTTTTTGTCGTGAGCTGCCTTTGTTTTTGTCTTGTATTTCTTTGTTGTTATCCTTCTTAGATTTCTAGTTATTTTGTAAGTTCCTGAGGTCCCCCTTGTATCTTGTGATACCTTGTTCTGTGTTGTAGTTCTTGTGTGTTTTCCACTCTATCCTGTTTCCTATTTTGTAGTTCTTGATCTCTGTGTCTGGTTTTGTTTTACTTCCTGCCCTTGGGTTTCCCTTCATTTTGAGTGCACTCATTAGTGTCACCTGTGTCCTGTGTTCCACACCTGGCACCGTCAGGAAACGACACAAACTACAATTAGTTAGCTAACTTACATTAATAAATCTGAGTTTACAATGTTTTATCATTGTTATGTTGGAGTTAATAATTTGACGTAGCTACAAATCAATACATGACCTCATCACGCTGCATCCTGATAGAAGTTGTCTTGAAGAGAGAACACTAGGGTTACTTCACAACAAATGCATGCTTTGGCAAGAGATACATCTTTACCACAGTAGATGATGGTGCTCATGGAAAATGCAGTCTTTATGCTGTTAAAGATTATTTTGTGAAGTGTTTTTTAACTGGAGAGAGAGGGATAGGGAATGTGGGGCGAGAGGAGGGAAGACATGCAATAAATCATGACTGTAACAATAGTATTATTGTTCATACCTGTGTTGTTTCCGGGGACCATTTTAAGTGTTACACAGTCTGAGAATGCTGGCTAGAGCTAATTCAAAGGTAGATTTTTGGTCCTGAGTGAAAGTTGAAGAAACCAGACGGTTTGTTAGTTTGTATCTGGATTTAGTTTTCTGATGAGCTTCTTGAATCCATCATTTCTGACGGTGCTAACAGGAAGCAGGTCTTTAATGTAAGATGAGATCTTTGTGAAGTTTTAGTTTGTAGATTCTTATTTTTCTCAGATTGAGGTTATTTGTATAATTTGATTCATATTTACCACAGAGATATATGAAATTGTATTCTGTGTATCAGTTTAGTAGAGTATTGTTTTGAGTTGTGCTCTCCCCTTTAAGATTACTGAGGGTTACAGCAAGAGTGATGTTATTTCCCACAGAGCAGTGAATGCATCACGGTTATTCAGTGTTCAGTTGTCCTACAGTCGTGGTGGACATTAAACGTGTTCACAGCAGAAGTAGTCTCTGTGCTCTTCCTTTACCCACATCCTGAAAGTATATTTAATGAAGTGTATGAAGTTAATAGTTAAAGCAGAGTCGACTCAGTGTCAGACTAACCACTCTGCTTTGAGCTGCTAGGTTTTCAGTTTTCTTCAGTATCGCTGTCGCTTGTTTCAGCTGTGTTTACATTCTGCTCCGAACGCCTTTAAGCCCCGCCTACCTCTCACCCTGGGACATGGTTCGCTGTTCAATGCAGTCTTCTTCTTCTGTCTAATGTTGGGTGGCAACTAGCGTTTAATGCTCATCAGCGGCCCCTCCATTTTAAGTGGCTGGGGGGTGTAATTACAGGTTTATTTATATTGATTTTTTATCGAGCATTTTTTATATTTATATCAAGAAAAGTTATATCCGATAATTATCGTTATCAAATTATCGCCCAGCACTAGCTAGAGCGCATGTTAATTTACTATGAGACAATGTTAGTAAAGTATTGTAAGCAAGGTGAATTGCTTTAACCATCCATTCTGTATAATACGGACAGAACAGAATTAAATAATGTCAAGCTCAGGGATCCATCCTACAACCAGTGGACCAAACCTCTGTACATGGGGCACCTGCTCCACCAAATAAGCTAAACGGGAGCTTTCTACTTTTTATTTTACTTCTGTGTTTTCAGTTTTTTCACCAAAATACCAAGACAAACTTCTTGCATGTGGCAATAAACCTAATTCTGATCTCAGCTGTCTTTCTTGTCAATGCTCACTCTTTGCTTTGTTTATGTAGACATGCTCAGAAGAGGTTTCTTCTTCTAAATGTTTCCAGTTTAAATAAAAAGATATCCCTCCATCAAGGCTGCAGTGAAACAGTCATTCCCTGGAAAAGTCTGGTGGATGTAAACTGACACTTTACTGGTTGGCAGGAGCATAAAAACCACTGAGCAGCAAATCCAGATCTTTCTTACATCAGGATTATTATGTGCCAAACACATTAACAACAAAGAACCTGAAGAAAACAAGTCCCACCTTCAGCTTAGGGAGTGATACCTATGTAAACTGTCACAGAAATCATAGAGACTCTGTTAACATTGGAGACACTGCGTGCTTGTGCAGCTTTAATCTGCAAATGAAATGTGAAAGGTTTGAAGGCAGCCATCCAAACCACCAAGGTGTAGCAATGGCATGTCTTTTCATTGTAATGATGATGAATGACGTTAATAGTTTATAATCACAATGACTATAAATAAGCGTGTACTCGGTTGTAACGTTGGTGACTCTATGAAGCTTTTTCCTCTTTTGTAACGTACAAAGAATGTCTTACTCATTTGAAAATAATGGAAGAACAGACGATGTAATGCATGGTTGTGGTATGATTCCTGACATGTTAAGCAGCCTGTAAAAACACATGGTTAAACACGGTAATGGAGCATGATAGCCATTTGGTTTTCTCATTAAGTGTGCTCCACTCTCAGTGGCACGTATCCCCCCCGTTTAATAAAAGCTCTGACTTTATTTTGTCTTCTGTAAAACAGAAAAAGGGAGGGTCGGCACTAAAACCAGCTGCTCTTGGTCCATTTGAGTTTGCACATTTGAGCCCATTAACTACAATTTGCACACACTATGTTTAACTATTCTTACTCTTTAAAGGGCAAATCACAAGTTGTTAGTTTTCTTTTACTTTCTCAGGTTTATAAAAGGGACTGGAAACATGATTTCAAAGATTAAACTCACTTTGTTATTTTAAAGCTCCTGTCAGGAGTTTTTATCTGATTATGAAACATACTGAAATTTAAACTGATGCCTCTTCATGACCTTCAAAAGCAGACCAGACCATCAGGCTGGCCTTGTCTCTAATGCCTTAAACTGCTGTGAGAGGGTTGGTGTCGGATGATGTGAAGAACAGCACTTCTACCAGAACAACCTTTATATATGTTCCATGGCAATGATTATCTAACAGTGATATATTTGAAAGTTAAAAACAATAAGGATGAGATTGTCAGTGTCAAAAACACCAGTAATACTTGTGCAGGACAAAATCAGCAAAGAGGAGAGGTAAATACCCCTTTACTGTTTGTGAACATTTATGATTCTGTGTTTTTGTTTGTTACCCAGCAGAGTTATTTGTCTGATAATAAACTTTAGTATATATTTTTTATTTTACCTTTATTTCACCAGGAATAGTCCCATTGAGATACAAAGTCTCTACAAGGGAGTCCTGGCAGCATAAAAAGTTTCACAAAGAAAACAAGACAAAACAACAACAAGTAACTATTACATCAATTTATAAATGAGCAGTGTTAGGCTCTAAAACATGAGCACAAGCTGATCACATGATCCTTTATCCTAGTCTTAAAATCCTCCAATCGAATTAAACAATCCAGTTTTAGGTGACCTTGAAGCTCAGACCAGGATGAGGGTTTTCCTGCAAATTATAATACATGTGATCTTTTTGTCACTTTTGGCTTTCTCTCGCTGAGCAAAGACATTAAAAGCACTTCAACCTCTCGCTCTCCCCCCCTCTCCCGCCTCCCTTCCAACCCCCTATTTTAATGCACCTCACTAGATACTGATATAGGTAAAGACATAGGGTTGGGGGTGTGGGTTGGGTGGGCGGGTTTTACTCGGGGGGGGGGGGGTTCACTACAGCTCTCCCCCCTCTCTCCCGCCTCCCTTCCACCCCCCCTATAGGGATTGGCCCTGCCACTTCCGCCCTCCCCCCGCTTCGACGCGCGGGTTGGCGGGCTCTGGTCCTGGTCCTGCCTGGCTGTCTGCTCCTGGTGCTGGGCCCCCTCAGCCCTGGTGGCTCCTTTGGCTCTGTCTTGGGGGGCTGAGGGGGCGGTGTTGTGGAGGTGTTCCTTGGGGGGGCTGCGGGATCTCTCCCCCCTGGCCCCCCCTTCCTCCTGCTTGGTGACCTGGGGGTCACCCCGGGTGCCCCAGCGGTACCTATGTGCTTCCGGTCTGGGTCCTTGGCTTGTCCCCTGGCCTGGGTCTCCCGCGACGCGTTGGGTCCTTCGGCCTGGGCTGAACCGCTCGGCTGATCTGACCCAAGTGGTTTCATCTGCACCACTGGTGGTCTTGTTACACAAATAGAACACAGCACGGCGGCAACCCTCTGCGACCCTAGCTTCAGTAATGATTGTGGACACTAAGGGTTGCTTAATCATTAGTGTCACCGCACAGAGTTGTTTTGGCTTCATGGTGAGATGGTCCCTCTCCATCTAAGTGTCTTAGGTCTCTCTCTCCTTCTCTTTCCCTGCCCCTTTGATATCCTTATGTAATCTTTCTTTCACTTTCTTTTATTTATTTATTTTTTATTTATTTTATTTTTTTATTTTTTTATTTTTTTGGTCCACCTAGGTGTGCACGCCCTCTTTTACAGAACATGATATTAGCTGTCAATAAAAGATAGGCCAGAGTTCTAAGAGGGATGGTGATGGTTGCATGCACACAGTCACAAGCACAGAAGAAAAAGGTTTTCTTTCTTTTCTTTTGCTGCAAGAATAAATTTAATTAATATTTGACAGTTTGTGACAAACATGACACAAACCAGAAATATATATGCAGACAAGAGGAAAAAAAAAAAAAAGAAAGAAAAAGCACTTTAACCTAAGACAGAGCGAGTCCATAGAACGACAAAAATAATTTGTCCATGGGACCGAAGATTACAGCCACTGACGACTTCAGGAGTCAATAAAGAGCATAAATAAGACGGCAGCTCCTTGAGTATGGCCTTATAAAGAAAGACATACCAATGTTCCATTATTCTGTTGTAATGTTAACATGAAATCTGTTTCTGCTACTCGTCATTAAAACTTTAACCCATTATTTACCTCTCCATGCTGAGTCTTAATTGCCTTATTTGGTCGTAACCTTGGCACCAAAACAACTTTTTCACTGTGTAAACTGGGTTCAGATGTTCATCAGTTAATATTATTTAATGACAGTCAAACCTGATAGCTCACAGCTACAGACGCTGCTGGTGTTTCAGTGTAAAGTGTGACCCTGTTAACTGTCAGCCGAGTGCACCTCTCACAAATGCTTTTAGTTTTCCATGAAACACAAATCTGAAGAGTTTATTATATATTACATGACAAAATAAACTAGGATGCATTCACAAGGACTCTTTTCATGTTTCAGCAGCTGCTGTCATCACCACAATCACTGACAATCACCAGTTTGCAAGGTCACTCTTAACACCAAAACACCGCTTATTCAGAAATGATCATAATCCTGTCTGAATTCTGTAAAACTTGAGTCTGAGGATGAGGATCAATACTGATAACCGACCACAAAACAACCAGACACTTTGATGCTGCCAACAGTTTTAATTCAGTGTTTATTAAAGCTCAATAACTTGTTTGAATGAAACGAGCTAAACATCTCTTCCCATGCCGTAATGCGCACGCACCCCTTTAGAAGAGGCATTTCGCCAAAATCAACACAAGCCAGAACTTCCTCACAGGATCTCTGAAGACTGCTCATAAAAGGAGAGCTGAGGAGACGTGTCAATCAGGTTCTTTCTATTCAGTAAGGTTCTGAATCTCATGACATATCCTCACTTAAAATGTAAACTTGCTATAAATGCAAAACAAAGAAATCCATTATAAATGATTTCAAAACACTTTTCATCATCAGGTTCCTATTTACTTATATCTCAGATACTGAGAAACACTAGCTTTGCTGTGGGCTGCAAACAAAGGTAAATAAGGTATCTTGTTTTGTCTTAGCTCTATTTTTGTTTTATCCTCTGACTTTGTCCAAAAGAAGACAGTTTGTGACAGTAGTGAAAAACCAGAGTCGGTTAACATTTATCAGGTTCATCACTTTGAGGAAAAGAACTTCCCATTACATAGTGTTTGATCCACTGTCTTAAAAGAGCACTGCATTTACACCTGTTTTTAATGCACCTTCAGGATGAGTAGATTACATCTGGATGGCACTAACTCGGGGAGTCCACAGGATGCGTGTGCGCCGCGTTACGGCTGCGACACGGCTCTGCTCCGTCCCGGGGCTTTCGCCCTGGTCCATAGGATGCGTGTTTGGAGCGGCGCGCACTCCGGAGCAGGAAACTCAAGATCCCTCGAGAACTCCAAAACGCGCGAGAACAACACAGTATAAACTTTTCCTCGTCCATGGTGTCGGATATCTTTTGAGACTGACGTCTGGCCCGATGCCACAGGTTATGACGTAATGTTGAAGAAGTGGTGAAATTTACGATCTTGTGTTTGCACATGGTGTTTATTTTGAAAGTGAGCGGATGTTGCATACGATCCTCGTGCCTGACTTCCGGGATAGTTCGATCATTTCTGTGTCGATTGACGCGTGCTGGGCGCGGGGAGCGGCGAAAATAGACTCCCCGCGTATCTCTGGCAGAGCGGCGCGGCGGAACGCTCCAGAGACGGAGCTGAGACGCGCCGCAGCGCGCCCTGTGGACTCTAGAGCATTGACTTGAACGGGAACCTATTTGCTGCGACGTGCGCGGCGCAGCCGTAACGTAACGCGACGCATCCTGTGGATCTTGGGCTTTAGTGACATCGGATTTTCACCAGATCTGCATCCGGTCTGTCTCTGATCCGCTGCAGTCCGTCTCTGTTCTCTCTCATCCCTCAGCATGCACTGGTTGCGTTTTCAGAACGTAGCACGGAGCAGGACCGCCGGACAGCTGGAGTCACGTGACCGAGGTTTCCCCGCTGTAATCACTGAATCAAGGATTCTCCTCCTCCTCTCCTCATCCATGTTGTCTTTCTGGTCCTCTGAAAACCTCTGACCTGTTGACTCCAGGCCTGGCTCCGCTCATCATGACGGTTTGTTGTTGTAGTTAAGTGAAATACGATCTGGTGATAACACAGAGTGTTTTATTCTGAAAATTAACCGGATGTTTTCATTTTGTTTTGGTGCCTGACTTCCTGTCCCGCTCCATCTGCTCTGTTGAGATTGATGCTTCGTGCTCCGGCACCCGGCAAAAACAGAAGTCTTGTGTATCTAATGCGGGTGGCTCCGACCTGCCGGATAAGAGACACAGCCGGAACGCAACGGAGCGGCTCCAGTGGAAGTTAACACATTGACTAGAATAGAAACCTATCAGATCTGATCTTTGCATTAACATAATTCTCCAAATGGAAATCACATCTCTCTTGACCTGATCACTAAAAAAACGCATGTTCACTCAATCTCAATCCCCTACCTGCAGACTGAATCATCACCACCAGAGATGAGTCCGATGAGGTTGGTGTGGTCTGAAAACTGAGAGAGCTTGGCAGACTGAAGTCTGAAGGTGCAACTGTTGGTACATTTAGCTCGGACAGCTAGTTCTGGCGCAGAGCAGAGATTAATGCAGAGCTGAAATCCACAAACATGATCCCGGCAGAGGCTCACTGCAGAGTCCAGATACTGGAGGAAGAAATGGAGGGTCATGCTAACTGCAAGGTCTTGACTCTGTAAGTCATCTGCAGGGGTTCAAGGAAGGACTCCATGAAGATTTTGAGGCATTCAAAAGACTTCATCAGCACAGAGGTCAGGTCAATGAGTTCTGCGGTCTTTGATTTATTTTGGAGTGTGAATGTTGGTCGAGGTCTTGAAGCAGGCAGAAAAACATGCAGATGGTAATCCTGCAGGAGGCTGCAGAAAACCGAGGCTCGTGTGTCCTAGCTGGATGAGATGCATTAGCTGGATGCTTGCTATTTGGTGAAAATTCAAAGTACAGAGAAAGGAAACCCCTCTGATTCAGCCTTCTAGCTCTTCATGCTAGCTCAGTTCACTATAGCAGCACAGATAACTCAAAGCACACACAGGGTGATATACAGCTGCTCCTGTCTAAGTCTTACTGTCTGTTTTTCTTCTTCCGAGCTGGATGGAAAAATCTCACAGGAATATAATTTTCTTTTTATTCAGATGGTGAATCTGCAAAAAACCCAAATCTGATTTTCTGTGAATAAATACTCTAGATGAACGTGTTCTACATTTTTTACCCACATAAGAATTTAAAAACAGAGTGAAGGTGAAGGCTTGTTATAGCAGCTTATCATCCTCATGTTGCATTAAATGTAAGTTAAAAACGTCTCTAAAATAGATTATATACAGATTGATTGAAGAAAGAGCGACACAGAGTAGCCTTTACTTGGAATTCACACCACACGATCAGCAGAGATCAAAACAGGCTTTATGAGGTGTAATGTTAGTAAAAACTAATGAACGCTCCATTAGGGGTAAAGCTGTTTTCTCCAAAGCATCAAACAACCAACAGGTCTGGTTGGACCTCTGAGAAGGTGATGCTGGAGGCTGATCCGCGGTCACCTGCCCAGGCGCTTTGAAGCAGCAGAGTCTCCGCTGCCTCTGGTCCGTCTCCAGGGGGTACGATGTGACTTGTGTCAGGATTTTCACCTCTTTCATAAAACCACCCCCTGGGATTTGATAATGAATCCACCCTTTCATTATGGATTACTGCTACTCCCAAGCTTTGTTGACTTCCGATGAGATTACGGTTCTATTCAGATGGCATTAGTTTTATAGAGGGAGGTGGAGTCGTGATAGTTCAGATAATACGGCTGGTATTCAAGTGTTATTTTACTGTCTAAGAAGACACACTAAAGTTTGTACAATCACAGCTGCTTTATCTAATAAACAATGCTGTGGGTGACCACACATTATACGTTTCAGATCAGCCTTTCCAGGTGACTTGTGTTAGGACTAACTCTCCTGAGTCTTCCCCCAGAGAGCCTCTGACAGAGAGTTCTGTTCTGCTGCCAGCAGAAAGTCATGGATACGGAGGGAGTTTAGGGTTCTTTTTGTATCTCTTGTATTAATGGAGGTGCTGGCGCCAACTCGCAGCTTCAAGTGAAGCAAGCTGTCGTAATACATTTAGAAGTGTTTGATTCCAGCGTTACTTGAAGGCAAGAAGGAACCTGTAATGACCTTTTTAAAGATTACCTGCAGCCTGGCAGAACGCTTACCTTTTTTTTATCCCTGGCCAAGAGGCAGTAATAACTGGACCGACTGAAACATACTCCAAAGCACAACCACAGCATGCTAGAGACGCAAGACTTCTTGTTTTTTCCAGATGCTGGAGCACGACGCATCAATCTCAACAGAGCAGATGGAGCGGGGCAGGAAGTCAGGCACCAAAACAAAATGAAAACATCTGGTTAATTTTCAGAATAAAACACTCTGTGTTATCACCAGATCGTATTTCACTTAACTACAATGACAAACCAAAGTCATGATGAGCGGAGCCAGGCCTGGAGTCAACAGGTCAGAGGTTTTCAGAGGACCAGAAAGACAACATGGATGAGGAGAGGAGGAGGAGGAGAATCCTTGATTCAGTGATTACTGTGGGAAAACCTCGGTCACATGACTCCAACTGTCCGGCGGTCCTGCTCCGTGCTGCGTTCTGAAAACGCAACGGGTGGGTGTTGACGGATGAGAGAGCACAGAGACAGACTGCAGTGGATCAGAGACGGACTGGACACTGATCTGGTGGAATTTCGATGTAAGTGTCCCACTGAACACCAAATTGGAGCACCAAATTAGGATTAGTACAGGCGGGCACTTTGTGTTGGGCACAAATTGTTGAAATAAGTTTGTGCAGATAGTTTTTTTGGCCGAGGCACTTGGAAATATGAGGTTCTAAATAATAATAATAATAATAAT